>NC_085139.1:269152117-269249617 GCF_024139115.2 Armigeres subalbatus | reverse complement strand
TTCCTTATCCCTTATTCCTTATTCCTTCTTCCTTCTTCCTTCTTCCTTCTTCCTTCTTCCTTCTTCCTTCTTCCTTTTTGCTCTTTCCTTCTTCCTTCTTCCTTCTTCCTTTTTCTTTCTTCTTCCTTTTTCCTTCTTCTTTCTCATTTAATTTTAATTCTTTCTTCTTTCTTCTTACTTCTTACTTTTTTTTTCCTTCTTCCTTCTTCCTTCTTCTTTCTTCCTTATTCTTTCTTCCTTATATCTACCTTTTTTTTCTTTCTTCCTTCTTTCTCCCGTATTCTTCCTTTTTTTCTTCCTTCTTTTTTCTTCCTTCTTTATTCTTCCTTCTTTCTCCCGCATTCTTTCTTTCTTCTTCCTCCTTCTTTCTTTTTTCCTTTCTTCCTCTTCTTTTTTCCCTTCTTCCTGATTCCGTCTTTCTTCTTCTTTCTTTCTTATTATTTCTTCCTTCTTTCTGCTTCCCTCTTCTTCCTATGTTCTTTCTTTTTTCTTCCTTCTTCCTTCTTTCTTCTTCTTTCTTCCTTCTTCCTTCTTCCTTATTCCTTCTTCCTTTTTCCTTCTTGCTTTTTCCTTTTTACTTATTCCTTCTTCCTTCTTCCTTTTTCTTTCATCCTTCTTTCTTCTTCCTTTCTTCCTTCTTCTTTCTTATTTATTTTTTCTTCTTTCTTCTTTCTTCTTCCTTCTTACTTTTTTCTTCCTTCTTCCTTCTTCCTACTTCCTTCTTCCTTCTTCCTTCTTTCTTCTTCTTTCTTCCTTCTTCCTTCTTCCTTCTTCCTTCTTCCTTCTTCCTTCTTCCTTCTTCCTTCTTCCTTCTTCCTTCTTCCTTCTTCCTTCTTCCTTCTTCCTTCTCCCTTCTTCCTTCTTCCTTATTCCTTCTTCCTTCTTCCTTCGTCCTTCTTCCTTCTTCCTTCTTCTTTCTTCCTTATTCTTTCTTCTTTCTTTCTACCTTCTTTTTTCTTTTTTCTTTCTTCCTTCTTTCTCCCGTATTCTTCTTTTTTTCTTCCTTCTTTATTCTTCCTTCTTCCTTCTTCTTTCTTCCTTCTTCCTTCTTCCTTCTTTCACCCGCATTCTTTCTTTCTTCTTCCTCCTTCTTTCTTCTTCTTTCTTCCTTATTATTTCTTCCTTCTTTCTGCTTCCCTCTTCTTTTTATATTCTTTCTTTTTTCTTCCTCCTTCATTTTTCCTTCTTCCTTCTTTCTTCTATACTTCCTTCTTCCTTTTTTTCTTCCTACTTTCTTTTTCCTTCTTCACCTTTTCTTTCTTCTTTCTTTCTTCTTCCCTCTTCTTCTACCTTATTTCTTCTTCCTTCTTCTTTCTTCCATTTTCTTCTTTCTTTCTATTGTTTTCCTTCATTCTTCTTTCTTTCTTCTTCCTCCTTCTTTCTTCCTTGTTCCTTCTTCCTTTTCCCTTCTTTCTTCTTCCTTCTTCCTTCTTACTTCTTTTTCCTTTTTCCTTTTTTCTTCTTCCGTTCTCCTTATTCCTTACTTCGCACTACTCACTTCCCACTCCCCAATTCTCATTCGGCCTAATGGCCATTCAGCCTAATGACCGTTCAGCCTAATGACCATTCGTCCTAATGGGCCTAATGACCCAGCATCCTTTATTTTTATAGTAAGCTGCTCCTAAATAAATAAATTCACATTTAGCTCCACAGCTGGTTCTACGAAAGCAGAAAACCGAAAATAGAGTTTGAGAAACTGCGTTGAGGGCGGGAGACAGAGTGCTCAAACTTAAATTCCAACATGATGGACGTGGGCGCCAACCGTGACCAACTCCGATCCTTCGGCGTAGGTTGCTTGTGCAAATACACGACAACGTGTACAGAAGGAATGTTTATCAAACCCATTCAATGTGATCACCTTTATGTGGCCGTCCCAGAAACAGTGCTTATGATCAAATTCCATTCATGAAACATAAATTACAGCATCAAAGACACTGCCACATCGACAGCGGAAAAAATACCCATCTCTCATCACGAACGGTGAGTTCCGTACAAACATATCACTCTGTCAGAACTGCAGTGCTGCCCCATATGGTCCGACTGCTTTGATGTTGCGTTTAGAGATGTTCAACTTTTACTCTTCAATTATTAGAAAAAAAAAAGTTTTTGATTGGTCGACAGCAAAAATATATTCGGAATACTCATCTGCCGCATTTGTATTCCATGATCTCAGAAATCGACTGGTGACTGGCGCTAGCTGAATGCCTAAACAAATTTCGAGATTATTAGTTACCCGGATAAAAATATACTATTGGTTCAATAGTGTAAACAATTGAATTACCATACCATGTACGGTATACAATAGGATACATTGTTTCTTGATGGTTGGACAGATTGTATCAGCACTAAGAATACAATACATCAACATATTTCTCTAATGTTACAATACTTGCAATTGTTTTTGAAACGTTTTCGTACATAAGATTCATACATTGATAACTTTTGAAACGTTTCTTTACATTGTATATAAACTATATAACAATATTTGCTTCATAGCGACAAATATGCATTTTTTCCCTTTAAATTGGATTGTTGAACTGTAAAGCTGTCACAACTGAGAAATCAAAAATCGTATTGTTTTACTATACAAATACAATACAATCCATTGTATTTTGAACAGTTTTGTTCGGATATTTTAACAATATATTAACCATACACTCTATTGTGTGACGAAAAAAATGTATGGAAAAATCTCAGATTTTGTATAGTTACGATACTTAACAACCCGTACATTCTATTGCGAAAACTTCATTTACACTTGAGTAAATGGTCCATAACAATACATTCTAATGTATTTCTATAGTTTCATTTACAATATAATCTATTGTCAATTTAATGTTATTATTAGTAGTGTTACAATAAATTGTAATGTTATTCTACTGTATTTTTTATTCGGGTAACAAAACAGGAAAGGTTCGTCGCTTGTGATTTATCCTTGACATTGAAGCTGTTCAAAAATTGTAGAACAAATTATCAAATGTATTGAAAAGATTTCCTTTTTTTAAATTCGTTTATAAGGGCGATACAAATATTTAAAATCTATTTTGTCTCCCTACCCCTCGGATTTTTTTGCCAAAAAATAATATTTTAAGGGGGCAACAAAATAAAATTCAGACAATTTTGCGGATTTTCAAAACAAATCAGAGGAGTTTTTTTATTTTTTTTCATTTTAATAGGGGTAATGACGGCTTTGGCAGGTTTTGTTCTATTATTGGCAGGGGGGTTTTTTATGACTGATTATGCTCAAATTTGGCCCAAACATTCTTTGCATATCAAAGAATATTGTGGCCAAATTTCATAAAATTCGGTCGACAAAAACCCCCCTGCCAATAATAGAACAAAACCTGCCAAAGCCGTCTGTTCCCCTATTTATTTTTTATTATCCCCCTCCCCTTGACCTTTCGGAGACCAGTAGGACAAAAAGCCAATTAAATATTTGTAACGGCCTAAATACAAAAATATATTGCGTTTGATATGGTGGATGCGTTCAGTAGTGTGTAGTATATCGTAGGTTAGTATCGCGTACAGCTCCCGTACACCAAAATTCATTATGAAACACTTTGAATAAAAAAAATCGTGCATCCCTAGTTGCGTTTCGATTTCATCATCAAAGCCTAACAAAGCTAAACTTTTCCTAAAATGTCGTTTTTCGCTCTGAACTAGTCGGAATTGTAAGCAACGCACTTTCACGTAGGCAGAAAATCTCCGTTTGCATCGGTTCCCATCGGTTCGATTTGAATGCAAATGTTTTCCGGGTGGAAATGACACAAGTAGGAGGTACCTAGTGCAAGTCACATACCACCGCCAATGATCAATTCCATTCGCCACGATGGTATACGGAGAAATATGTTCGGGTTTCGGTTAAAACACGGCTTGCAGTACGCGGAGCAGCACGAGATATTGGATCATTTATCATTGGAATGGATAGATTCGTGGGAACGAATGAGATTGGAGTGGGTGACACTTACATGGAATAGGAATGATTAACCGGGTTTCGATTTTGTTGCGATAGATAGTTGCGCAAATATTTATTACACATGAACATGACAATGATACTAAACATTTATTCTGCTTTGTTTTGCAAATAGCTCAATTACTTTTATCCTCATTTATTTGATGTGGAACTGATATGACCATATTGAATATTATAGCTTGTGCTCTCGGATCCATCCTTTGTTCTGCAGGCCTAGTAGCTACGCTTATCATAAGGAGAGCGGTCGAGAAAAAATTGTTTCAATTACTGAAGTAAATCTGACAGGAATATTATTCCACAAGGAAAATAAAAAGAATTCAGTTTATGTTGCAGGCGTTATTAGTATGACGAAATTTTCTCCACTTGCGAAATTTAAGTAGCGGAATCATTTCTCGTTCTGTAATTTTTCACAGTAGCTACTTATGAAGTGCCCACTAGACCTGTGCGCCGGTCATATATTCGGCGGCGGCGGCGTAGTGGTCACTTTTTCCCCGTTGCCGTTGGCTTTTATCGGCGTGGATAAAAAAAATCAATGTCTAAAAAAATTAATTTAAACGTGGATTTTTGAATTCACGCGGTTTTGATTCACACGGTACGAATTGCTCGTATAAAAGTCGACTTCAGTGGATTAAAATTGTAATATTCGATCGATCATCAAACAGCACATTCCATAGTAAATTACCAGCGACACAATGGGACCTGTTATTTAAATTAAAACTAATAAAAATAAAGAGATTTTCGGAGGAACCTACGATTTTTTTTGACGTGTCATTAGAAATTTCTTTGTAAAACCCTATAAATTAAAATTCCGGAAACTCATATAGGCATTTTTTCAAAAACCATTAAGGCTCTCGTGTGGAAATTCCTTTAGTAAAACCATAAAATATTCTTTCAGGATTTCATTTGGAAATTTATTAAGGAATGAAATAGTTTCCGAAAAAAAAATCCTAAAACAATTTCCAAAGAAATTTCTGAAAAAATCTTCGAAGGGGTTCAGAAAGGACTCTCCGAGGGAACAGCGAAAAGAGTTTAAAAAGACTTTTCTGGTACATTTTTTGAAGGAATTTTCGAAAGAACTTAGTGTAAAAATACTTCGTCCGAACTTGGCCAACTTCACTTTTGATCCCACGACGGACTTCCCACAAATCACACCAAGGAAATACAAAACCGAACTAGCTTGTTTGCTTGCTAACAGTAAACTCGTTTATTCGTCATAAGGAACAAAGGTTTGGGCACGCAGGCCTTGCTTATTATATGTATAGGTATTTTATAATTTTGCACCCAGAGCATTCAAAAATAGTTTACATTAGGGAACCGAAGGAATTCTCGCATAAAAATCAGAAAGAATCTTTTCAGTAAATTTCGAAAAAAATGTTCTAGGGAATTCCTAGAAGAATTTCCGAATAGTTCCCAAAATCAATTTCCGTAAAAATTTCTTTGAATGAATTTCTGAAGAGCTTTCTAAAAAAAAATTAAAAGAAATGGAGAATGTTGTGACGGAATTACTGAGAGAAATGATCAAGAACTTCTTCCTGAAGAAAAATATATAAAGCTCTTCCAGTTAGAGTTTCCATTTCCCGGCCATTTTCGTTGTCCCGGGATTCGGGATGAACTTGTTCGTATATCCCGGGAAATCCCGGGATCCCGGGATTTTTCGATGTTTCCTTAGAAAACTTATTTTTGATTTAAAAATGATTTTATTCAATGTTCAGGGTAAAGTTCATATATTCGAAATGCCAGAAAAGACAGAGTTCAAATTGAAACTCAATTCAATTCGAAATTTGAATCGATTCCTTTAAAAAAAACGACTTCAAGAAGCAAATAATATTCACGTTTTTCTCGGAAGGTAGAGTACCCTTTTGAAATAAATGATCGCCGAATCCGAGAAGAAGGGTTCGCTGGCAGTTGAAGTCGGCTTGACTGTTTGCATGGTTTTGAATATGCATTGGGTTTAGACAGTTACTGGGATTGCATTCAATACCCTAGTGACGAAAGATGGAAGATGCGCAGTAGAATCGCACTGGGCCCATAACCTATTGGAGATATGGGAACCCCCTCACAAAGAAAACACAATACTAGAGTATCCTCCAACCCATGGCAGGCTACTTATTGATACTTTTGCCAAGAGCTGCAGCTCTTCCTAAACTTGAACCAAATCTTGATGTTAATCGTTAATTTATCGTTATCGCCGATAAAGTTAATTGAGTTCAACGTAATCGCTTGCTGCAATAAAGATGAATCAACTCAATTATTATCGGAGTTCGATAATTTAACGTAAGTTAACTCGATAATTCAACGTTGTTGTTAATATATTACGCGATTAAAATTGGTATACAATTTTGACATAAGCCGAGATTTGGACAAATTGATTGCAGCCTGTTGAGAAGAGTTGATTTTGATCGAAGCGATACACCAAAAAAATTAGGCAGAGCATCGGGGTCAGGCCACTTGTACTTGCGCATGTGCTGGAAAGTTTGTTGTACTAACGTCGATTGGAAGGACATGAATTGGATCAAGAATTGTTTTGGTGGCAAGAAGCTCATGAAGACTGTCTCAATGTTGGGCGGCACGAGGAGATTAGCAATAGAGAGCTATAGCTGCTGGACAAAGTATCAGTCAGTAGCCCTTTATTGAGTGGTACATATACTGCCGCTAACCGCAAGTCGAGCACATATGTATATAGCGTCCATATACAGATGTGCTCGACTTGCGGTTAGCGGCAATATAGGGGAATCTATTATTTTTTGTGAAAGTGTTCTATTAACTATCTCCGATATTTTCATGTCTGTACCTCTCTTACTAATTTAAGATGATATCGATTGTGCATCACAAAGAACCTTGGCTCCGTATTAATGTCTGAGCCTACCAAATAAACGAACTTGGAAAAATTCATGTCTGATGGGAGGTATAAAAATATGATATGAGTTTATCACCTAAGTTGGATTTCGCGTTCAAAACAAATAGCTTTTGTAAAAAGAAAAATTACACTGTTTGACAACCGGAAATGAATCAGTATTTTTTGTCCCGGGTATCCCGGGATTTTCGGGATTTCAGAAATAATATCCCGGGAATCGGGAAATCCCGAATTTTCCTAAATCCCGGGATTTTTTGTCCCGGGATGTCCCGGGATGGAAACTCTACTTCCAGTGGAATGTATTCAACCGTCTAAGACGAATTAAGTATTTTCCATTTAATTCCACCAATTAACACCAATATAATTTCAAGACAAGAAAAAGATCGCAGCAATCGACGGGTGCGGTTGGCTTAATTTGTTTTTCCTGTCTCAATTTTTCGAATTTTAATGAATTTGATTTAAAAGACGCGAAGTGAGTTTATATAAAAGAAAGGCGTTCCGGCGTGTTGTGCGAATGTGAACGGTATTAATACCAGTTAAAATAGGCTTTGATTTGATTTGGCCAAATGTCGTCGCGGCAATTGTGGTTTACTGAAAGTTGTGTGTGTGTGTGTGTGTGTGTGTGTGTGTGTGTGTGTGTGTGTGTGTGTGTGTGTGTGTGTGTGTGTGTGTGTGTGTGTGTGTGTGTGTGTGTGTGTGTGTGTGTGTGTGTGTGTGTGTGTGTGTGTGTGTGTGTGTGTCATCCTCTATCCCTCACCCAACTGGGGGTGTTGGTCAAGTAGTACTACGAATAATTTGATCATATCTCATGTTCCGTAATGGTGCCCTTTATGTTACGAAGACTAGTACTACAAAAAGGATTCACCCCTGAAGCAAGAAGTTTCTTCAGGAAGTGTAGGGAACGGGATGTACTAGTTATCCATAACAGGTACAGCAAAACATCACAAACCGCCCTTATTCGTACTAACTACTCAGGGAATAGAAGGCCAAGAAGAGCCACCGTTGCTAACTAAAGCGTGAACCGGATACCTGGGACTCCCACAATATCCGCGGCGATAGTAACAAACGATGCCCTGTACGTATTTAGTGTTCAATTTTTAAATTTACAAGGAAAGGAAAAAATTGGAACGAGCTCACCAGTTTATCCATTATCAAAATAGCTCCAGATTGAACAGGACGCATCAGGATTATCCGAGACGATGACATGATAACATTGCGTTTAGCACTTCTCATCCCTCTTTCCTTCTATCGGAAGTGGGCTCATATAACCAACTGTGGCTTCAACTGTTTCAACAGCTTCAAAGGTTCGATTGAAGTTTGTAGCTATGGAAGTTTCCGTTGCAGCTGTTGTGGCTTCCGCAGTCAACTCGGTCAAATCTTTCTGCTCCAGCTTTAAAACTTTGGTAAAAATTAACCATCCTCTACAAGTAAATGAAAATTAGAAAATTAATTATCATGCGAATCAGACAACATGATGAATATGATAAATATATTTCGAGGAAATATGAAGAATAAGTGATAAATATAATGTATACAGGTATAAATGAAACTTGAAAACGAAAATGTATACAGGTTATATAATGCAAATAATGTGATCAAATGCCATGCGAGCAAAGGCATAGTATTTCCAATCCAGAAGTGATGAGTTTGATTGCTGGTCCGATCCAGAATTTTAGTTCATGGATAACAAAATGAATTTGATGTAACTAATAATATAATAATAATTGGATTGATGATAGATACAGCAGCAGAGAGAGAAAAAAAAATAGCTGGAAATATAAAATATAATGAATATAGTGGATCCTCTTCTGCCATCTTATTTCCTAATACACAGAAACCTGATGGTATAATTCAAACTTCTACCATCGAATATGAAAGGATGTGAATGAAAACGATCAGAACAGTCAGGATCGTCATTGAGTTGAAGAACATGTTAAATCTGAGAAGGTTCACTGTATAATTAATATTAGAACGAAATGCACATACCTATGAATGAATGAAAATAATGAGTATAATGATGCTGATTTGATCGATTTCAAAAAATTAAATGGATGGTATGAATGAATATGAGTGCCCTATAATAAACTAACCTTCAATATACATAAAAATGGGTTTCTGTCTGTCTGAACCTTATAGACTCGGAAACCACTGAACCGATCGGCGTGAAAACTTGTATGTAGAGGATTTTGGGGCCAGGGAAGGTTCCCAAGATGATTCGAGACCCCTTCCCTCTTTGGAAAGGGGGGCTCCCATACTAATGCACCAGAAATTTCTGCCGGCGAAATGAAGTTCGTCGGGTCTGCTAGTAACTAATAAAATCCCGACATAGGTCTGATTTCCGGCACTAGGTTAGGCACTCAAAAATTTACCGAAGCTCGTTGAAACACATTTTTGCAGTAAATGTAATAGCCTGCTGGAAATATCTGTCGTTTACATACATATATGGAAATGTGTGGCATAATATGAAAATAATTACATATTATATTCTTTATTCTACTTTTAAAATAATTCATAAATTGTTAGAAATGGATATATTATTTTAAATGCACACGGTAATAAAAATATGAGATTTTTCTATCGTACTTAAAAACATTAAAACATAAATGGTAAAAATTGAGCTATATCAATTTGAGAGAAGGTATACAAGTATATACATTCTATGAATCACCTACTTCGGGCGCGCCATTTGCATTAACGGAATCATACACTACTACTCTGCGCTACTACCGAAACAAAGTTATTATGGCTTATACCTAAGATGTGGACATCAATGTAAACATATAAACGCAGAAATATCCTCACCCGATTTTGTGAGATTTTGTTTGAATTGGCATATGCTGTATTGCATAAAATGGTAAAACAGAAGGTGTACTCACCATTTCCGTGTTCCCCAAAACCACTTACCTCACACTGACATGAATTGACCTACCGTCAGCTTACATGTATGGTTCTCAAATCTGATATCCGAGGATACGCCAACCCACGTCATTGGATACCCACGATCCTTGGATCCATCTGTATGTTGTCCCTCTGTGTCGCCACACCTAGCAACGTCATCAGGCTTCTATATGCTTGAATGTTGCTCTGCTATCGGGGCTAATGGGACATCAAACTTTGCATACTACTTTGAGACTTCGAGAAAGACTTCAGATAATGTGCACGAAAAGGCCTTCCTTCATTCTTCGGATTGGCGGTGGTAACCTTCTCCTCCCTAAAACTGCGCCGAAAGCCACCCTTACACTCCTTTACACTCTTTCACTTTACAAGCTTTTCAAATAATTTTTTTTTCAAATCCGATGGAAAAATTGACGGAAGTAAGGGAGCAAACAAATTTTGCATCCTATCTTTATCGCGGCCCACTTCGATCTCATCAATTGTGGTTTACTGAAAGTTATACTAAAAAAGGTACATAAGAGCGGACCCCTAGTGATAAAGTATTTTAAGTGAGAAGTTGTGACAACGGAAGAAGACCGTTTTTTTTCTTCGCCCGCTTTTCGTCCTGTGTTTTTTCTTTCGCTCTAAGTGATAAATAAGAATAGTGTTTCGCGTCCGGACGAACTTCTTAACTTATACTACCATCCGTTAAAAATCGCCGGAAAATCGTTTTTGTGGTCGTCGTTGATGACGTATCCTGCTGAATTGCGCAGCTGGTTGATGGAGAAGAATACAACGGACGCTTGAATCTGGTGAGAAAGTTCCAATTATTTCCTTTAACCCTCTAAGACCCAAATGTCCGTATTCGCTCAAAACTATATTTTTACTTCCTTTTTTTGTCAAATTCATTGAATTTTAAGAATTTTGCTGCAATAGTTTTTCATACTGGTACATAATTTCCATCATACCAAGAGTATTATGTATCTTTTTAGCTCTTTATGATATCGGATAAATTGTAGACGAATACTAACCACAAATATTTCACTAATCAAAGTAATACGAATTTGAACACTAAAATATAAAAATAAAACCAACTCACGAAATAAAAATGGCTATGATTTTTTGATTAAGCTTCAAGCAGTGATGGGAAATGTCAAAAAAATGTCATGGGGTTGCTATTACTAATTTGCTAATAACTTTTTTCAAAAGTTATGTACAATTCGTATTTTTTATGAACATGTAATGCTCAAAGGATCCTACAAGTTTGCCAAACAGGTCATTGTTCTAAATACACAGTATGAGGCACGATAACGAATTTAAAAAAATGTCACGGAATGTCATGACATTAATGTCATTTGACACTAATTCGGCTCTCACGGCGCCAATTTCAGTTTTAGAGCAATGACCTTCAATGACAATGAGCTTCAAGTTACTTTTAAATACACATCGATTGACTTCAATGTCAACTAAATGAATTATGGATTAAAGTTATTTGAAAACTAAAACATAAGTCTAAAGGCGATCTTGGGAATTAGAGTGTTAATTGTATTATATGTTTAATACCTCATTTGTATTTTATTTTCGTTACTTCATATATTGCAAATTAAATACGTACAGGTCATCGTTTGCTACTATTGCCGCGGATATTGTGGGAGTCCCAGGTATCCGGTTCACGCTTTAGTTGACAGCGGTGGCCCTTCTCGACCTTCTACTCCCTGAGTAGTCAGTACGAATAAGGGCGTCCTTGTGATGTGTTGCTGTTCCTGTTATGGCTAGCTAGTGCATCCCCATCCCCTACACTCCCTGAAGACAACCTTCTTGCTTCAGCAGTGATTCCTTTTTACAGCACTAGTCTTCATAACGAAAAGGGCACCATTACGGAGCATGAGATATGATCAAATTATTCGTAGTACTACTTGACCAACACTCCCAGCTGGATGAGGGATAGAGGATGACACACACACATTAAATAATTTCAAGACAATAATATAAAATTAAATTTTCGTAATGTTTTAAAATACTTAACTTCTTCTTCTTCTTCTTATTGACATTACATCCCCACACTGGGACAGAGCCGCCTCGCAGCTTAGTGTTCATTAAGCACTTCCACAGTTATTAACAGCGAGGTTTCTAAGCCAAGTTACCATTTTTGCATTCGTATATCATGAGGCTAGCACGATGATACTTTTATGCCCAGAGAAGTAGAGACAAATTCCAATCCGAAAATTGCCTAGACCGGCACCGGGAATCAAACCCAGCCACCCTCAGCATGGTCTTGCTTTGTAGCCGTGCGTCTTACCACACGGCTAAGGAGGGCCCCTAATAAAATACTTAACGTTTTAACTAAATAATTTAACTAAATACTATGTAGCGAGGCGACAACGCCCCAGTTCAGGGTTACAATAGCTGTGAATAAAAAAATAAGAAGCGTTTTTAACTGATGCTCGTAATATTTCATTCATTTATTCAGACTAAGGCCGAAGTGGCCTGTGCGGTATATAAGAGTCTTCTCCATTCGGCTCGGTCCATGGCTACACGTCGCCAACCACGCAGTCTACGGAGGGTCCGCAAGTCATCTTCCACCTGATCGATCCACCTTGCCCGCTGCGCACCTCGCCTTCTTGTACCCGTCGGATCGTTGTCGAGAACCATTTTCACCGGGTAATTGTCCGACATTCTGGCTACGTGCCCGGCCCACCGCAGTCGTCCGATTTTCGCGGTGTGAACGATGGATGGTTCTCCCAACAGCTGATGCAACTCGTGGTTCATTCGCCTCCTCCACGTACCGTCCGCCATCTGCACCCCACCATAGATGGTACGCAGCACTTTCCTTTCGAAAACTCCGAGTGCGCGTTGGTCCTCAACGAGCATCGTCCAGGTCTCGTGTCCGTAGAGGACTACCGATCTAATTAGCGTTTTGTAGATTGTCAGTTTGGTACGGCAGCGAACTCTATTCGATCGGAGCGTCTTGCGGAGTCCAAAGTATGCACGATTTCCAGCCATTATACGTCTCCGAATTTCTCTGCTGGTATCATTTTCGGCAGTCACCAGTGAGCCCAAGTACACAAATTCTTCTACCACCTCGATTTCATCACCACCGATGCCAACTCGCGGTGGGTGGCTCACATTGTCTTCTCTTGAACCTCTTCCTATCATGTACTTCGTCTTCGACGTGTTGATGACTAGTCCGATCCGCTTGGCTTCCCTCTTCAGTCTGATGTAGGCTTCCTCCATCTTCTCAAAGTTACGTGCCATAATATCTATGTCGTCGGCGAAGCCAAATAGCTGGACGGACTTATTGAAAATTGTACCACTCGTGTTAATCCTTGCTCTTCGTATTAAGCGATGTTGAATAGCAGACACGAAAGACCGTCACCTTGCCGTAACCCTCTGCGGGTTTCGAAGGGACTCGAGAATGCCCCTGAAACTCGAACTACGCACATCACCCGATCCATCGTCGCTTTGATCAACCGTGTCAGTTTATTCTGAAATCTGTTTTCGTGCATTAGCTGCCATAGCTGGTCCCGATCGATTGTATCATATGCGGCTTTGTTGTTCTTCAGCCGCCCAATCTCCTCCTGAATTTCTTGGAGATCCGGAGCCGATAGAATTATGTCCTGCGCGCGTTCCCCCAGGTCCATCACCATACCGCCATCTTCGTCTGCCACATCGCCATTCAGGTGCTCTTCGTACTGCTGCCGCCACCTTTGGATCACCTCACGCTCGTTCGTAAGAAGGTTCCCGTTTAAGTCCTTACACATATCAGGCTGTGGCATGTGGCCCTTACGTGAACGGTTCAACTTCTCATAGAACTTTCGTGTGTTATTAGCGCGGTACAGTTGCTCCGTCTCTTCACGGTCTCGATCTTCCTGCTGACGCTTTATCCTCCGGAAAATCGAGTTTTGTCTGTTCCGCGCCTGTTTATATCGTGCCTCGTTCGCCCTCGTGCGGTGTTGCAGCAATCTCGCCCATGCTGCATTCTTCTCTTCTACTAACTGCTCACATTCGCCGTCATACCAGTCGTTTCTCTGATCCGGGGGCACCGTGCCAAGTGCAGCGGTTGCGGTGCTTCCAATGGCGGATCGAATATCTCTCCAGCCATCTTCAAGAGACGCTGCGCCTAGCTGCTCTTCCGTTGGGAGCGCCACTTCCAGCTGCTGCGCGTATTCTTGGGCTAGTCTACCGTCTTGTAGCCGCCCAATATTAAGCCGCGGCGTCCGACTTCGACGCGTGTTGTACACCGTCGAGAGTTTTGAGCGCAGGCATACTGCAACAAGGTAGTGGTCGGATTCAATATTCGCACTGCGGTAAGTGCGGACGTTCGTGATGTCGGAGAAGAATTTACCGTCGATTAGAACGTGGTCGATTTGGTTTTCCGTTTCTTGGTTAGGTGATCTCCATGTGGCCTTGTGGATATTTTTGCGAGGAAAGAAGGTGCTTCGGACTACCATTCTCGTAATATTTGCACAGCAATATTTTCTTTGCTGATGTTCAGCGAGTAGTTTTGTTTGAATTATATTTTTTTTTTTCGTGGTGGTTACAATGGCAGCTGTCCCTTGCTATTTATCTACACTGTACGCCGCCCATATTGACTTCTATGAGTCTCTATTTATTTTATCATCACACAGACGTTCCTAAGCGATGTTGCTCATGTGGTCACTGTTGGGGACGTGTTGATAAAATAATAGATTTTTAGAACAAGATCCCGCCTCTCATTATCACGTTTCACTTTCACCACTTATAAATATAACTTCACTATGATCACTTATAATTATAACCGGCTATCTTCTTCATAGCAATTGATAAAAAAATCAATTACTTTATTTATTACCTTTATCGCTTCGCTAATATTTTGAGTATATCGGTATAATTATGTTTAATTTTTTATATCACTATCATTATTTATGCACCTTTACTTGTTTTCCTACTTCACTTCTATGTTTGTTATGGCGTTATGACGTTATCCGGAAATTATTAGAGTATTATATATAGTAAATTTCATTTATTATTTGTATTAAATCTGGTTTGCTTTAAATTTATGTTTAACGCTTCAAGTCGGATCGACAAGTTTTATTGGTTGATATACAAACACTCATATATGCACAACACAATATTGCATTTCCTTTTTCCCCTTCTTTCCTTTCCCACTGCGAATATGTTCCCATCACGTTTAAATCAACTCTATCTTCTACCTAGCTTCTTCTGTCACTATGTTAACACCACTAATACCGACTTATGCATTAACCTTTTTACTATCACTTGCATAACCATACATCATCACCATTATCATATCAACAACCATCGTTTTCACAATTTCATCGAGATAAGCAATCATCACTACTATCCCTACTACATTGTTAACGCAAACAAACACTAGTCAGTCATTTTTTCTCTAAATTTGCAGTTTCCATCAAACAAATGAAGCTCAAAAAGTTCGTTCAAAAATTAATTAGTTTATCATCTATCGCAAGAGTCAGTCTTATTGTAGATATGATGACAAGAAGAGAAAACTCGAATAGAAATGCATTTTGAAACAATAATAAACGCACTAGATTTTGATAAATATGACTCGTTTAAAATTTATTTTGAAATCTATTTAGTCTATTTACCGGGCCACAGTTCAGAACCGTGCGCCCAGCAATCATCAAAAATTCTCAACTTAAAGTTTTAAATACTACATATTTTGAAGCTCATTTCAAGAAAACGCCGAATACTGTCGCTATGGGCCTGTTGGTCCTCAACATCATCTAAATCGCCTCCAAATAAGGTTCAATATGTATTGAGTTTACAAACATATCTTGAGCTTCGAATTGTTGATAGGCTTAAGAAGTCTTATGGTCAATCTTCATGTCTATGGATCTATTGTCAATCTAGTCATAATTATAAGAAAACATAATTAAAGAAAACTAATTAAATAAGTTGATTTAAATAAATAAAAAAAATAATATGGTCAAAATTACTAATGTGCAACTTAACTTGAAATTTCTAAACTGAAATAATTTACCTGCGCCAATGCCAGATTCTTCAAGAATGGGGACGCTTTGGTCATGTATCCAGGCCCCACAAAAGCTTATGAACCACAACAAACCCATTTTGCTAGTCACCTACAAGTTTAGGTGCCCGCCTGAATGAGGCCTTGGCTTAACGCATTTCAAAGATCAATTTAACAATATATGTATTATATGTGTATATAAAGCCTCATTCAAACTCTCAAAGTAATCAACCAACCTATTAATTTAAGATTTGAAATTGAAGTTTGACGAGAGCCACCTTAACAACATTTATGAACTGTCATAAGACTAGTTTAGTACTATTCCAATTAACTCTACCACGCTAAATTTCTTCACAGAAAACTTATTTCGACCTCAATTATTAGGCAAAGTTTACATCCAAACAGATAACACTGAATCAACAATTTTACGCCACAATACATGGTTCGAGGTCACATCTCTCCATCCTCGAATGCGCCACACGCTCGCCAAGTCGTTTTGCACCTGGTCTGCCCACCTCGCTCGCTGCGCTCCACGCCGTCTCGTACCTGCCGAATCGGAGGCGAACACCATCTTTGCAGGGTTGCTGTCCGGTATTCTTGCAACATACCCTTGCAACATAGCTACCTTCTGGATACTGGGTTCGCCGTAGAGCTGGGCGAGCTCGTGGTTCATTCTTCGCCGCCACACACCGTCTTCTTGCACACCGCCAAATATGGTCCTAAGCACCCGTCTCCCGAATACTTCGAGTGCTTGCAAGTCCTCCTCGAGCATTACCCATGTTTCATGTCCGTAGAGGACAACCGGTCTTATTAGCGTCTTGTACATGACACATTTGGTGCGGTGACGAATCTTTTTTAACCGCAGTTTCTTCTGGAGCCCGTAGTAGGCCCGACTTCCACAGATGATGCGCCTTCGTATTTCACGATTAACATTGTTATCAGCCGTTAGCAAGGATCCGAGGTAGACGAATTCCTCGACCCCCTCGAAGGTATCCCCGTCTATCGTAACACTGCTTCCCAGGCGGGCCTTGTCGCGCTCGGTTCCGCCCACAAGCATGTACTTTGTCTTTGACGCATTCACCACCAGTCCAACTTTTGTTGCTTCACGTTTCAGGGTGTACAGTTCTGCCAACATTGCAAATGTTCGGCCGACAATGTCATCCGCGAAACAAATAAATTGACTGAATCTGTTGAATATCGTACCCCAGGTGTTACACCCGGCTCTCCGCATGAAACCCTCGAGCGCAATGTTGAACAACAGGCACGAAAGTCCATCACCTTGTCTTAGTCCCCGGCGTGATTCGAACGAACTGGAGTGTTCGCCCGAAATCGTCACACAGTTTTGCACACTATCCACCGTTGCTTGGATCAGCCTGGTAAGCTTCCCAGCGAAACTGTTCTCGTCCATAATTTTCCATAGCTCTACGCGGTCTATACTACCGTATGCCTCCTTGAAATCAACGAACGTTTATTTGGAAGGCTCATTTGCCGTGAAGCGTTACGGAGCCGAAATCAAGTTTTACAATACTTTCCTTGATTCTTATACATAGTGTAAAGGTAGGAAAGGAAAGGATTTTAGGGTACTTGAGTAATTACGATGCTGATGCTCACAAAGTTGACATTTTACGCGATGTTTCGCATCTGTAACGGGATAAAAAAAAACTTTTTTTGGGAGACAACAACGAGAGGAAGACTTACGGAAGGGATTAACGACATACATTGAAATGAACAACAAGAGGAAGACATTCGTAATGGAGAACAACAGACAAAAGAAAGGGCAGACTCAGGTTACAGTCTTACATCAGCAACTTTCAAAAATTGGTGGACCAGCGACATGTACTCGAAATCAAGGCCCGACAACACTTCTCTAATTGGCTTCGGTTGTTTTCCTCAGACCAGGAGATATTCAGTTAGCGCAGATCTGGGGACACGATGCTCCTCGCACGCCCACACGACATGATCGATGTCCTGATAATCCTCGGCGCAAACACAGAGATTTCCTTCCGAGAGCCACACTCTGAAAAGATGTGCATTTAAAGTGTAGTGATTGGACATTAGACGACACGACATTAGACGACTGCGGGCGAATTGAATACAGCCATCTACCCAACTCCCCATTTGTCCATTTCTGTTGCCAGCTGTTCAAGGTTTCCTGACGAACTAATGTGGAAAATTCATCGAAGGTGATTTTCCGATCGTAAATATCACCTTTCATAGCGCCCACCTTATACCCAAACCAACCAAATAACCTATAGCCAAAGAATCCGCTTTCTCATTTCCCGGGATCGAGCAATGAGAAGGGACCCAAGCCATGGTGATTGTGAATGACCGTTTTGATAAAGCACTCAAAGCTTTCCATATCCCGTTAAGAAGATACGCTGAATGCTTCACCGGTTTCATTGACCGAACAGCCTCCAAGGAACTTAGACTGTCGGTGAAGATGAAAAAGTGGTCAGGAGGTAGGGATGTGATTTGCTCGAGAGAATAGTGTATAGCTGCTAGCTCAGCAGTATACATGGAACAAGGCTCTTTAAGCTTAAAGTAGGCGCTATGAAAAACGTTAAAAACACCGAAACCAGTGGAGTCATCCATT
Source organism: Armigeres subalbatus (assembly GCF_024139115.2). Taxonomy (NCBI): domain Eukaryota; kingdom Metazoa; phylum Arthropoda; class Insecta; order Diptera; family Culicidae; genus Armigeres; species Armigeres subalbatus. The sequence continues at coordinate 269,231,331 of NC_085139.1, read as the reverse complement.
TTTGGCCCGTCTGTGAAAAAGCTTCTCTCCTCGCTGTAATACTCTTTTCCTCATTGAGCCATTGAAAACAAAGGGAGCCGCATTCCCAGCTTCGGAGTCCGAACTACCTTGATCGTCCAAAGGAAGAGACGAGTAGATGGTGTTAGAAACAACTGGAGAAGCGGCCTTCCTCAACATTTTGGCGTAGCTTCGCCGAGAACGCTGCTGAAGAGACCGTTTCTGGTGAATTCGCTGCTGTATGTACGTTGGACAAGCTTCAAGAGCATGAGGAGGGCTTTCATTGCAATAGACACATTTCGGTGCCGTCTTGCACGCGCCATCCACATGCTTCTCTCCGCATGATGCACAGCGAGGTTTATTGCAGCAGTACTGAGCGGTGTGGCCCAGCTGCTTGCAATTAACACAATTCATCACCTTCGGTACATACAGCCAAACAGGTAGCCGAAGTTTACCAATCACTACATAGTCAGGCAGCGCAGACCCGGAGAAGGTGATGCAGAAAGAATCAGACGGGGAATAAATCCGCTTCTATCCCTCCCGTGACACCGAATACATTTGTTTGCAATCCAGTATCGCAACAGGAGACAAAGAAACGTTCTTGAAACGACCGAAACCTTGTTTCAAATCGTCGCATGTCATACCCTCCGTCACCACCCCCGCGATCTCACACACTGCTGACGGTAAATACACCTTATATTCGAGAGTGAAGAGCTCGCAGGTGGCAATCTCGTTGGCCTGTTTGCGATCACTGACCGTGACACGGAGTTTACTGGACCCAACCATGTCAATGGTCGTGACAGACGAAAACCGCTTTTCCAGATCTTTGCTGATCTGACTGATATTTAATCGTTTGCCTTTGGGTCGGAAAAAAACAAAGTATGGCCCACTAGAGACGGGTGGGTAGGCCTTGTGGCGGGAGCTCGTAAGGGGAGAAGTATCATTATTCACGGGGGAGGTGGAGACGGTGTTGCTGGTTTCCATTTTACTCTGGGATGGATCACCAGAATGCAACAAAAGATTATGACGTACTTATGCATAACGGGGTATACCCGCATTAAGGATGGTGATCGCTCGAAAGTTCTCACACTCCAGCTTGTCGCCTTTCTTGTAGATGGGCCATATAACCCCTTCCTTCCACTCCTCCGGTAGCTGTTTAGTTTTCCAGATTCTGACTATCAGTTTGTGCAGGCAAGTGGCCAGCTTTTCCGGGCCCATCTTGATGAGCTCAGCTCCGATACCATCCTTACCAGCTGCTTTATTGGTCTTTAGTTGTTGGATGGTATCCTTAACTTCCCTCAAGGTGGGGCTGGTTGGCTCCCATCGTCCGCTGAACTGACGTAGTCATCTCCTCCGCTGCCTTGACTTTCACTGCCTCTACTCTCAGGGCCATTCAAATGTTCCTCGTAGTGCTGCTTCCACCTTTCGATCACCACACGTTCGTCTGCAAGATGCTCCCATCCTTATCACTGCACATTTCGACTCGCGGCACGAAGCCTTTGCGGAATGCGTTGAGCTTCTGATAGAACTTGCGTGTTTCTTGAGAACGGCACAGCTGTTCCATTTCCTCGCACTCCGCTTCTTCCAGGCGGCATTTCTTCTTCTGAAAAAGGCGGGTCTGCTGTCTCCACTTCGTCTATAACGTTCCACGTTCTGCCGGGTACCTTGCTGCAGCGCGACCGCCCGCGCTGCGTCCTTCTCCTCCAGAATCTGTCTGCACTCTTCGTCGAACCAATCGTTCCGTCGACTTCGACCCATATACCCGACGTTGTTCTCCGCTGCGTAGTTAATGGCTGCTTTGGCTGTATTCCAACAGTCCTCAAGAGGGGCCCCATCGAGCACAACCTCTTTCGGCAACGCTGCCTCGAGATGCCGCGCGTATGCAGTGGCGACATCAGGTTGCTTCAGTCGCTCTAGGTCCAACCGCGGCGGTCGTCGGAACCGAACATTGTTGATGACGGATAGTTTGGGCGCAGTTTAACCATCACCAGATAGTGGTTAGAGTTAGCGCCACGATATGCCGTCCATCAATCAGAACGTGGTCGATTTGTTATTCTGTCTGCAGTGGTGATCTCCACGTGTACCGATACGGGAGGCTGTGTTGGAAGTAGGTGCTCCGAATGGCGATATTCTTGGAGGCGGCACATATAAGTTACTGTGATCTATAAGCAACATGTGTGCTGCTCGGGTTGGGTATGTATTATGCTGCCCATAAAGTATAAATTGTATCTAGTAAAAAATAAATCAAGCAAACTTGAAGCAACTATGTTTTGATGGGCAGTATAAACCGATAATATTAAATCCTTACCTAGATGACGTATGCAAACGGTGCCGTCCTCGTTGATGTATTGCAAATTGATCCTAAAAACAGACCATCTCGCAATCCTCGCCGAATCTTTTTTTAAGCAAATCATTTTCCTTCAAGCTTCCTTGCAAATACTTTCCAAAAAAGAACTGTAAGTTTTTCTCTTGACATTTTGATGTTTCAGCAGCCCACAAAGGAGTTTTTGTTCCATCCCAATCTGAAAACCGCAACACAGATTGTTTCCTGTTGTCATTTGCAACATACCAAGGAACACTTGCTTCACGGATGATTCCACCAATAGCTTCAACGATCTTGGTTTCTTAGCCGGAGCTCCAACCATTTCCTCCACCGCGTTCAATACCACTTCTCTCTGAAGCACACGTCTCGCACACATTATGATCGATTTTCAAACGATTATGTGAGAATAAAACTCGCGATTATTGTGTTACACTTTTCGGCGATTAGTTTTGGTTTGCACAGCTTACTACATGGCGAAAGTTTTGACAGATAGATAAACTATAGTAAGGGTGAGTGAACCGTGCTAAACATACATTTTAAGACAAAATTTTCAAAACGACTTATCTGCTTTTGTAAACAAAAATTCAAACGACGATTTGACGAATCTGATAGCTCTCCCACGCAAACCAATGCCATTAACAGGTAGCGGAATCCTTAATCTACCTATTGGTGGCGTTGGTTTGCGTGGGAGCAATCAGATTCGTCAAATCGTCGTTTGAATCTTTGTTTACAAAAGCAGATAAGTCTTTTTTGAAAATCCCATATAAAAATCCAAGATGGCTGAATCATGAAATTGGCATACTGCAACACCTGTTTGTATTCATCTTGGCATCTTAGCTAGAAGGAAAATTAACACCCGTTACGTTGCCATAACGATAACCTGTGTCACAAGAGGTCTTGCTATCTATCGTGGTGCATCGAAATCCGTACACTTAAGCACCTTAGCATATGAAAAAGTCATTAGAAAATAGGAATCGAATGTAAATAAAACGTTTGTCATTGTAACAGGAACATGAAGGCCTCTACTTTTGAAGTGTGTCACATTTACTCATTAAAAACTACGAAAAACATGATAAAATAATGAATAAATTCACCTGTTCCCGACTCGAAATCCGTCCACCGTGGACGGACTTTGAATCAAAGGATCAAAATCCGTACAGCTATTTTTAACCTAAATATTTAAATTGAAGCAGTCTGATTAACTAAACTACTACTGTAAATAGTTCGATACGCACCTTGAGAAGCGATCCCTTCGATTTGTATTCCGCTCATCTTATGTAATTCTTCGCAATTAGCAATTAAAACACAGTTACTTTTGGTGCAATTATGCTCTACCTAAAACAACATGGCGGCCAAAACTCCGCGTTTGATGGGTAGAGATTTGTTTTTGATTTTTGTTGTTTTAATTTCAAAGCCTTCTTTCCATTTCTATGCCCTAAAAGCTTACTGCCAAGTATCTGAACAGGATAAGATAAATTATTTCTACATTAATTACCTTTAGCCCCCTTCAATTTGTTGATATCTCATTAGGTAGACAGATTTCGGCTCTGCACGGATTTCGGTGCCGCACGGTACGTCGTTCAAATTGTCAGCAACGTACCTACCTATTTCTACAAGGTTTTAAAATCTTATAATACTCCGCCATTTCATCAAAAAATTTCTTCGAAATATCCACAGGAAATATTTTTTTGCGTTGGTAGACATCTCTTCATGAGGCCTCCTTTTATGGATCATATTTACGTTTTGACGTGGTTTCATTTTGTTTTTATCATCGGGTTCACTATCGAAAAGTTTATAGGATCATCCCACGATTTTAGTGCACTAACGGGCTGTCAATCTGCATGATATACCTCACCGTCTTGTTCTACCCGATTGTGGACAATATTAATATGATGGAAACATACACAGGAAACTTGGTGACAATTTAACATTTACTTTTCAATCTATTCTTCCAATATCTTCTATCTGCTATCTGTTTGTGTTTTATTTGTATATAGGGGGAAAGACGGCTTTGGCGGGTTTTGTTCTGTTGTTGGCAGGGGGGTTTTTGTCGACCAAATTTTATGAAAATTGGCCACAATATTCTTTGATATGCAAAGAATGTTTAGGCCAAATTTGAGCCTAGTCAGTCATAAAAAACCCCCCTGACAATGATGGAGCAGGGCCTGCCAAGGCCGTCATTTCCCCTATGTCAATGTAGGTATATTTTCATTTCCTCTAACTATACTTTCCAAGTGCAAGTTCAATTGTTATTATTCTTTGGAGTTTGGATTATGTTTTGTGGCCCGGATCAGATTGGGATTGTTTGTTTCATCCACAATTTTCAAATAGTTCTGATCCAATTAAGAAATTAAAATCCATAAAAGGATTCCGAGATTATTCCCTTAAAATCCATTACCTTTATAACCTTTAATCCAATTTGTGCTATTCGGAATCTTGCTATGTTAAAACTACGATCTATTAATGGCAACTATTCAAGTTTTAGCAATATAGACAAAAAAGCTACAGATGTATTCAGAAATAAAGCATTGCTGTTTGTTAAAATCTAGGATTCTTCTTGAGCTCTAATGAGAAATCAAGATATCATTTATTCAAATTGAATAGTAAAATACTTACCAAGTCAAATTTATATATGTTATACATATTATCTAAAATCTAAGATTTGGCAAATTTTAATCAAATAAACTATTCATTGCTGAATTTTATTCTTCAAGCTAAAATGCTAAAAATATGCAGAGATTTTTTTTAAAATTTTAGTTTATTGTACACATACTCTCTTCAATGAATCAACAAGTATTTATTGAAAAAAAAATCTAGAATATACATCAGGAGGTGTTACAATTTTTCCAAACCAAATATTTGTTTCCATTCAATTTATTTACAAACAAAATAATCTAAATGAGAGAAAACATCTCCATCAACATCAACATGTTCAAATATTTTTGGGCGGCCTTCCAAAAGACACGAACAATTATTGTAATGATAATGTACAAAACGTAGATGATGTCATTTTATATATTTTGGAAGATACTATGCATCTTTCGAATGCAAATTTCGAAAATAATGTTATAATTTTTTTTTCTGAAACAAACGGTTCAAAAAGAAAACATATGCATTACCTAAACTAGCAACATAAACATCAAACAACTAAAAAAATGCGATCAGAGGACAGAAAAATACCTGATTAATATTTTCATAATATCATTTAAAAAGGATTCAAATAACCAAGATAAGGCAAAACAATTTAATCATGTTGCACACCAGCCCACTTCAACAAACTTGCAATATATTTTTTCAAAGTGGTGGTTGTAGTTATCAAAGTACATGCTGTTTTTTTAATAAAGCACTGCTGCTATAATGTTTGATTCTGCTTGCGTTCTTTTTACCTCATCTTTTCGGGTTTACAAACTTATCTTTTCCAAACATTGAATACGTTCTGTCTCAAGATATTGACTCCTCAACAATCAATTCAGATACATACTGGTGTTGAAGAAAGGATCCCGCGCATCCAGGACAAACAAATGAAAATTTGGTGAGAGAACTCCATTGTATGGACATGGAATTGAAACTTGGTGAGAGAATTCCATTATGTACATATATTTAAATAAATTATATTAACTATATGATCACATACAAAAAAATAACCATCAGGGCACCCGATTGAAGCGATTTGGATAGGAAGAGTGGAATTGCCAACTTCCTATTGTTAACATTTCGTGGATAAAGGGCGGGCTCTTCTCCCCATCTATTGGGTCAATCTGGGACACGAGGGCTTGTGTGTATTATTATCTGTACGAACTTTCTTCTGGAAGGAGATTCTCTATTCATCCCGTGGATTTCGCATAAGTATCTCTGCTTATGGAACCACCCCACCCATTTTTGGCCCTTCATACAGGAGTTTGATGAAATGCAAATAATAATATAAACATGATCAAATCGCGTGTCAGATATGGCCAGTGCTATCGGCAGGTGCCTTGCTACAATAGATGGTAGTATCATCATCATCATCATCATCATCATCACTAACGGGCTGTCAATCTTGAACCTTAATGATACTTTCAACTATAGAATGCATAATCAACTCAAACGGTTACTTATAATCATTTCTATCATTCGACAAAAAAGAAATCCTGTAAACTCGCCGTACTTATTTGGTCGTAAAATAAAGGATTTCGCACCGAAGTTTTTTTTTTCGAGTTTTTCCATACTGAGATGTAGAAGTATAAAGGACCCGTCATTTAATGAGTTTATTTTCTGAAGAGTTTCCGAAAAGGACAATTACCATTTGGGTATTACTCGTGTTAACGACAATATTAAAAGAAAAATGTGGAAAACAGATCTGTAGAGTCTTAGAGAACCGAAACGGAACAAAAGAACAAGGACGCACTTAAACGTACTTTTTATGCGTTCAGATAGCGCCTAAGAAACTTTCGTGCAGTAAATGAGAATTTAAACCTCGTCACAGGACATGAATTGTGAACTATATGGCAGTTTAGGGATTCAAGCAAAATCGCAGTGGAAACGAGAACGTGTGTTAGAGTGAAATGTCTAACTCTTTAGCGGCTCGTCTTGGGAATCGCACTGCAAAGTCATCTATATGAAAATTGATTTCAGCTGTGACTACAATTTATGAGCGTTCCTTTATCCGAAGATTTGGAGCTGAGCGCAGTACTGTGAAGAGGAACAATTTATCTTCATTTATTGGTGCAAAGCGAGCGCGAGTGTTCTTGTCAGTCTTTGTTCGCATCCAGCTACTTTTCCATTCCGTCGCTTCCGTTGTTGGCGGAGAAAATCGGATGGGAAACTGTCGGAGCATTTTGGTTACTGTTTTTGTTCCATTTCGAAAGTGCAATGGGAGATGGCTCAAAGCTATGTAGTGGGGATTGGTATAAAATGTAGAACGGTGCACGACGAATTCTTCCGATGAGATATACGATTGAGTTGGAGTGAATTATCTTGTTATCTTGTTTTTCCTTATCGAGGACTTTTATCATCATTTCGAACAGCAGTGTCGTTTATTCTCTTTGTTCTGTACCATTATGCACTATGGAAGTGATAATGGGTATCATTATTACTATTATTCATTCTATTTTCAGCCATAACGAAATAATTGTGAATCTCAATAGTTATTCTGACATCTGACCAGACGGTTTCTGTATTCTTTCTGTTTCAAATAATTGAGAAAATAAATAAAAACTATGTTTAATAGAACATTTTTAAAACTTGATATTTTAGCGACGACGCTCGCACATGTGGTCTAAGCTCGAGAAGGACCGACCTTATCTCGTGTGTTCTCATTTAGAAGATATGTTTGAACATAGATTAATATGAAATGGCATGCGTATTTAACCATAGACCCACCAAAGTCATCCGTTAAAAGTTCCTCTCCTGATGACTGATGCATTTAAGAGGTGGTGCCTGCAATCAGATTAACACAATCCATCTTCTCTACGAAAAGTGCAACCCCGGGTACAGCACCACCGAAGCTCCAATGAAAATAATCAAAATTCGATTAGATTTAAGTCCGGGTTTTGCCGTAGCTGGAAGCAATTTAAAACTTCTGCTTCCTATCTCGCTCTCGGTTATTAGCCATGAATAACCGGCTTGCGATAGTGCTTGTTGGTGGCAGATTGGAAAACTTTTATCTCCATCTAACCGTAAGTTTTAAATCCAAAGTAACTCTATGGGAAGAACACTTCAGGGAAGGAGACGGATTGAATTCAGTTTCCGTTGATCCTTGTTGATGGATGGTGTGTTTGGATCGGAATTATTTATTTATTTCTTCGTCTTGAATTATAAAACTCCTCAGACTGCTTCTTATCTAATATTTCTTATTCTATTCTTAAAAACTAGTCTAGACACATTAAAATCAAAACAGCACTTGCACTATTAAACGACCGAAAACAGTTTTCCAGAGGGTTGTTAAAACCATATGACGTCCTGTGACGCTGAATCATAATAAGATCGCGTTCACGCAGATGCCGAGAAGGAGCGTAAAACGTAACGTTTTGCAATAAATATGGACACTGCACGACATTTTTTAAAATATCAAAAACAAACAGCCTTTGCAGATTAGTCCGACGAAGCGCAAGTGTCTCCAGCCCTATAAGTTTGCAGCGGCTGGAATAGTCCGGGAGGTTTACAGGATCATTCCAGGGAAGCCGACGGAGGGCGTATCTGATGAAACATCGTTGAACCTTTTCAATCCTGATAGATTGTGTCACGTGGTATGGGGACCACACACATACTGCATACTCCAAGATACTTCGCACCGTTGAACAGTATAGTGCTTTGAGTGCATAGATGTCCGTGAAGTCCTTTGTATTTCGACGAATGAAACCCAATGCAGCAAATGCTTTCGCGGTAGTCATGCTGATGTGCTCATTAAAACGAAGCTTGGTATCAATGGTCACCCCAAATCGCGGATCTAATCTACACGTTCTAATTGAGTGGGACCTATCGTATACCCATTTTCGATACGTGTATTTCGGCGAGAAAACGATATAGCTTTGCATTTGCTTATGTTGAGAGCCATTCCATTTTCCGAACACCACAGTTGGAGTTCGTCTATATCGGCTTGAAGCGCACAACAATCGAGGTGCGATGAGATTACTTTAAATATTTTAGGTCGTCAGCATACAGTAAATGGCCCGATTTTAGCCGACTACATAGGTCGTTTATAAACAGTACAAAGATTAAAGGTCCAAGTACACTTCCTTGCGGGACACCGGACGTAATGGTGAACGCGCGTGAACGAGAGCTATTCAATCTGACGAAGGCCTTTCTTCCACTTAAATATGAGTGCAGCCATTGCGTTATCCAGTCGGGAAAACCCAGATATTTGAATTTCTGAATAGTGAGCTCGTGGGGAACTTTGTCGAAGGCCTTAGAGAAGTCGAAATATATTGCATCTACTTGATGTCGAGCCTCGATCTCTTTCGAGATATAATTCACATACGACATTAGGTTCGATGTGGTCGATCGCTTCTTCACAAAACCGTGTTGAAAATCGGATAGCAGTGGCTGGGATGCGGCGTACAATACGTTATGGACAAGCTCTTCGAAGACTTTTCCCAAGCAGCATAAAATAGATATACCTCGGTAGTTTTCGACTTCGTGTTTGTCACCCGATTTAAATATCGGAGTGATGGCGGCCGTTTTCCATAGTTCAGGGAATGATGCCAACGGTGCCTGCAATGACACAGCGCACTCCTTGATGAACATCGGCGATAGCCTATCCGTACCAGGTCCTTTTGAAATGTCTAATTTCTTCAATATTGCGAGGACATCGTTTTGCGAAACGACTAAAGGTGGTAGGTTAACATCGAAAGGAAGAACGTTTCGTAGAGTTTCGGGAGCAAAATTCGGCGAAGAAGAACTATGCACTCCATCAAAAATCGGCGAAAAGGTTTGCAGAATCATCCGGTGTATCAGCTGAACGATCTTTGAACGTCAAGTTGGTAGGAATGGCATTTGATTGCCTACGATTGCGTATGAACGACCAAAACGAGGACGGATTGTGTTTAGCAGTTTCTTCCAGGCGAGCGACATAGTCACGGAATACGGCTTCTTGCCGTTCGGTGTAGCTTGATTCTATTGAGCGGAGGCTGTTCCAGTTGTCTGCAGAACGTGTGCGAAAAAATCGTTTGCGAGCTTTCCGTAGTGCGTTCCGGAGCTGTTGCAGCTCTGATGTCCACCAGGGATGTTTGAAGGAAATTGGCTTTCGTCTCCGCGGGACGTACTGGTTTAAGATACCATATAGCTTGTCATAGAAAACGCATACGGTTTCATCAGTGTTCTTGCCATTGAAGGAGTCTGTCCAGTCGATAGACAAAATGGCGTTGTTAAGATCAGCAAAGTTGCAGTGTCGGAAGTCAAATCCGTCGTCGTGAATCGGAAAATCGGTATTTCTGTTGTTGTCATTCACACTGATCCGAAGAACAAATGGACATCCTTCTTTAGCCAATAGTAATTAAAACCAAAAACAGTTTAACCTCTTCATGTCATGTTCATTTTAGCACCCAAAGTTTCCATGTTATTTTTGGTCGGATTCAAATATAAACAGGGGGTCTCCAGTAGCCTTGCGAGCAAAGGCGTAGGATTGCCAATCCGGAGATGGTGACTTCGCTTCTCGGTCTGGTCTAGGATGTTTTCGGGAAGGAAACATTCTCGACTCCCTGTACATAGTGTACCTATCCATTGTACTTGCCACACAAGATACATACATACTCATGCAATGGCGTACACAAAAAATATTTTTTTGCAATTCCTGATCATAATACCTGGTTTACAGTTGTCATTTGAGTGATAAAACGGCCTACTTTTCCATACCAACAGAATGGGTGCTTTAATGACCATTATGCAACTCAAATGGGTTGCATAATATTCATTATAGCACTCATTTGGGTGCTATAATGAAAAACCTACATTGGGACAGTAGTTGACTACATTTAGCTGAATTAGTTTGGGTGAGTGTTTAAATAGTGTACTCTAAGCGTCTTGTAATAAATGAAATGGTTTGTTGGACATAACATCACAATTTTCCAAAGGCAATTGCATCCATCGCTTCATAGCTTTTCAAGCAATGCAATTTGGCACGATAAGATGGAATCTTATTGTTCTCTGACGCAACATAATTTATTGGCATGAATGATCATGTGGAGTGAATTCGATTGTACTATTTTGGTATAGATTTATCATATTAAAGCCCATTTTTCGTCATTGCAAAAAATTGCGTGTGCAACTCGTTGCAAAAGATGATTTTTCAGCACTCGTAGTATTTATCCAACTCGGCAAGCCTCGTTGGATAAACGTACAACTCGTGCTGAAAAATCATCTTTTGCAACTAGTTGCACAAACTACTATTTTAGTTTTATTTTCTGTGCGATTTTAGTTAAAATTTTAATATGTTTCGATAATGATACATGCGTGGAGTCCTCCATATGCTACGTAACAATTTTACATCTGATTTAAACGCCATCATAAGCTTATAACGCATTTAGTTACAGAACTTTATAAAAGCAGCGTTTCATAAATGTTTGTCAGTCTTATCTAGCTCACATTATTTTATTATTTCAAACAATTCAATGAACATCTTAAATAGCTGATTAGATATTATCAGCAATGATTGAAATTGTATGGCTATGGATGCAAAGATTATTTTCTTAGAATCCACTTAATTGAACGATTATTATGTTTATGAATTATTTCATCTATCAAGGAAGTTAGTTTCAGTTCTAGATCCCGTCCCCATGTATTTATTCACTTGATAGACCAGAGAATATTTCCCCGAGAAGTTAATTAAATCCACCATGGAATAGTGTTGCTTAAAATTGAACTTGCGACAAGATTTTTAATTGTTTAATTCAGTTTACAGTAAGTTTAGTTCCAATCTATCCACTTGTCGGTGACAACAATTTTCTTGAGAAACAAATCAGCAGCGTTACTAAAATTAGGACATTTTTTTATTGTACAGTTATTTTTATTTTATTTATTTTGTTATGTTTTTCAGTTATTGATTTTATATAATAATCATGGTCTATTAACAGAGTTCTTAAAAAAATCATTCTTGGATTCCACTAGAGATTCAATCAGAAGTTCTTTCTAAGATTCCTCTAAGACGTCTTACTGAAATTCCAGAAGAAGTTTATCCTGGAACAACAGTTTCTCCCAAGGGAATCCTTCGGAATGTCTGAAACTCGATTATTCATATACACGACATGTTAGTTCGGAAAAGGTATTGGAGGGTAACCGCTCCCTTCGGTGGGGTTTGATCTCACGAAACCAGTACGCTAGACAGGTGCTTTCCCTACTAAGCTACGAAGGACCTCCGTCGTCCTCCGCAGCTTAGCGTGTACTAATGAAACCGAATTCCCAGCTCCGGGCACGTGCCGAACTCTCGCACAAGATCATTTGTCAGCAAGGTATTGTTGTAGTCCCAAGATATTTGTAGTTCCATAGCCAACAACTCTATGTTGGTGCCGATCTACCGAACAGATGTTGATGCGAAGGCCTCCGATATCATTGAAACCGGTGAAATGTAGAAAATATTTTACAAGTCTGTAACTTGAAACATGGGTACAAACACTTGGAGACAACATAGAGTCAGCCCTTGCAACCGACAGCATACGCACTGCATACACCATTCACACTATGTCATATAAGTAATATGAATATGACAAAAATGAGGTATAAAGGTTTAATTGGTTGGATCTCACTTGAATAATCCAATTGTTGCTCCACTCCTCGAACGAAAGTGTATACTTGCATGGGATCCAAACAGCATCACTTCGCTTCACTGTCGTCTGCTCTTGAATAAGTTGACTCAGTTCCACAACGTAGAATCCCGCTAGATGCCTCCCAGAACCTTTCTCAGTACATAGATGTCTCATCAATTTCGCTGAATCTTGGGCTGCAATAGGTCCGCAGGGTGAGCTAGTCCTTGTCTCCCATCGTTCAAAACAAATGTCGCTCGTCGCTGTACTTTGGATTGAAATTATTCAGGTATGCTTTTTTAAATTTATTTCACTTCATTTATTTTCTGACGTGAGGAAAAAGTTTTGCGTCCGAATTTCACCAAAGCTTGCTGAGACTGACTGCTCTGCTTATTTGACCCCAAAATCCCTTTATTTTCCAACTTTTACCAATATGTATGTATAGCACCCTTCTGTCGATCCACAATGAAGAGGTTGTTTGACCCAAAAGTACCCTCCCTCTAAACCGTCCCCCTTTTTTAAGGACTCCAAAAACACCCTCACCCCTATATAATCTCCTCATTCGAATAGAGAATGTGTGTACAAAATTTGGTTGGAATCGGTCCCGGAGTTCAGAGGTTACTCTGAATTGTCTGTTTTCTGAACAACACCTCTTACTGTTATGTTTTTTTGTAAATTTGGAGTGCCTTTTGCTTGCGATTTCTTTAATTCTTAATTTGTCGGTTATTCCAAATTGGGTCTTTGTTGTTGTTTTGATGTCGTTTTCGCTTTAGTTTCTTGTGAAATTATGTCAGATAATATTCTGTAAAAAGAGTTAACATCGAGTATCGACATTTTCTTCATTTCTTCAAACTATTTGCCAGTTAACACTACTTAACCGCGAATATACCGTGAAAAGTAAGAAATTAGGAGTGAAATGTGAGAAGTAAGTAGCGAGAAGTATGAAGTGATAAAAGAGAAGCGAAAAGTGAAAATCGGAAAGAGAGAAGTGATGTGAGCGAGGGGGAAGTGATAAGTGAGAAATGTGGAGAGAGCAGTGAAAAATGAGAACTAAGAAGTAAGCTGCGAGAAGTGCGAAGTGATAAGTGTGAAGCGAAAAAAGAAAATCGAAAAAGTGAAAAGTAAGAAATAAGAAATATGAAATAAGAAGTGAGAAGTAAGAAGTGAGAACTAAAAAGAAGTAGCAAGAAGTATGAAGTGATAAGTGAAAAGTGAAAAGTGAGAATCGAAAAGTGAGAAGGGAGAAATGAGAAGTGAAATGTAAGAAGTGAGCGAGGAGGAAGTCAGAAGCGAGAAATAAGAAGTGAGAAATGAAAAGAAATCAGTGAGAAGTGAAAATTCGAAGTGAGAACTTGAAAGTAAGTAGCGCGATGGGTGAAGAGGTAAGTGAGAAGCAAAACGCCAAAAGAGAGAAATACGAAGTGAAATGTGAGAAGTGAGAAGTGTGGATAGAAAAGTAAGAATCAAAAAGTGAGAAGTGAAATGTGAGAAGAAAGCGAAGAGGAAGTGAGAAGTGAGAAATGAGGAGTAAAATGTGAGAAGTCTGCTTAGAAGCTTTTTTCGTGACTCCAACCTTCGATATGTATTCAATTATATTCATCTTATATCCTAAGAGGTCAACAAATATCGTAATATCGTTTTGGGATATTCTGGGTCATCCAAACTGTCATAGAGTTCAGTAATTGAGATCTACAGCTGCAAGAAAATCGTTTTTCAGAATTCAAAGCTTCAACATGCATTCAATTATATCCATTACTCCTCATTGGGAGGTCAACGGATACCGAATGGTAGTTTTGAGATATTCTGGGTAATTCAAACTGTTCTTGAGATCTTGCACAAAATGTTGATACGTGTTACATTTCCTGGAAGTATAACATACATCGCCAAATAGTTGAGATGTCCAAGATCATCCAAACTATCCTTAAGGTGCAATCAACAGTTGTGTCAGTGTTCTTTTCAGTACTCAAACTTTTGAATCATATTCAACTATATCCATTGCGTCTCCTGGAAATCAACAGATATCGTAAGGTGCTGGCCATATACAGGGGTTAGACAAAAAGGTTGAGATAGGCAAAATTTTCTCGAAGTTCAAGTCAGCATAACTTTGCGTAGAATGATCCGATTTTGATAAAATTGAAACCATCGGACGCGGAAACTCTTCTAGTATACTATCCCTGTGCAAAATCTGAGATAGGTCCTTGGCCACCGGAGATGTTCCGGGTTTTCCGAGGGTATGTTAAAAATGCATTTTTTCTTCTGCTTGTCATTTTATTGGACGTTTACTGCCATCATGTTTTATGTTTTCCCCAGAAACTAGAACTAATATGCTGACCAATGCTGGCTGCAGATTCAAAATCCATTAGGTATACGCAGAGATATGACCATTTTCGTGAAAACGGTACCGGATTGGCCATACACCCTGAATAAATGTCACTTTCGCACAACATCCGGAACCTGTTACAAATTGGCCAGAGAGTCTAACAGTCCTCAAAATATATCTTTGGTAAAGATCTTATATTCATCGTCTTGACAAAACATGAATTTTGACACCCATATATGCATGGTTCCAGATGATGCCAAAACCGGCTCTTCCGGGAAGGCCCTTGGAACCTGCTATAAGGGTGGCAGTGAACACTATCATCATGGAAATTTTTTTGTAATCATCGTATCGCAAAGCCATGGAGTTAGATACTCATATTTGCATTATTACGATCTGTTATCATTTCATAATGTTCCCGGGACCTTTTTTACGGAAATGGCCATATCTCTGCGTAGTTTTGATGGATTCTCGATCTACAGCCACCATTGGTCGGCATATTAGTTCTAGTTTTTGGACAAAGCATAAAACATGATGAAAGTAAACGTCATATAAAATGACAAGCAGTGGAAAAAATGCATCTTGAACGTACCCTCAAAAAACCCGGAACATCTCCGGTGGCCGAAGACCAATCTCAGGTTTTGCATAGAGATAGTATACTAGAAGAGTGTCCGCGTCCGATAGTCCCAATTTTATCAAAATCGGATCATTCTACGCAAAGTTATGCTGACTCGAACTTTGGAAAATTTTTGCCTATCTTAACCCTTTTTGTCTAACCCCTGTAGTACTACGTGGACAATTTAGGTGAGGGTGGGTATGGCGCGTGTGAATTCTGGAAAATTCGAAGCGCGTCCAATGAATATTTTCCTGGATAGTGATCAAAGGAAGCTAATACAAAATTTGCGATGTTTTGTTTATATTAGTATTTATGACATATTCTACATCTAAATCGTCCCTAAACATTCGACGGACCCTTGTAACATTTTGGTTTTACACTCTTGAAAAGTAAATTATGGTCTGCAAGAGCGTTATACAACTTAAAATGTTGCTTGGGGAGAATGGACAATTTTAAAATTAAAATGTTTCACTACACGAAAGAAAAAAAGATACATTATCGAAAAGAAAATATGTACCCATTACAAAAATTTAGATTATTGGCGAGATTATTGGGTCTTACAGGGACAATGTCCAAGGAACTGACAGCCCCTATCCTGCATACTGCGAGTTATGGGGATCGCCTAGAATGTGGTGGGGTTTGACAATGGGCTCTATTAAAATTCTATGAAATCTGCATGTAAAATTTTATAACATTATACGCAAGCGTTCTTTCAAATCTGTTATTAAATTTAAAATCGAAATGTTTCATTGGATTAGCTGCCGTAAACACTAAGCCACTGCATATTCGATCATTATGCAGCTATGACAGTTGTTTTATGTTGCTATTTGAACTCAAGTCAAAGCACACTACGCACGATTTGTTCTATGCGGGGATTTACATTTCCACTTCATTTCCGCGAAGCTTTTTAAATTTTTCTTTTTCTCCATAATAATACCACTTAGGAACATAAGATCACCCATCATGTTGTGTAAAGATTTGTGCTTAGCAGTTTTGAACGAACTTCACGGGAAGCCGAAAAGAGGTTGGAGCGGCGAAGCTTTTTTTGCATAGGTAAGGAGTAATGGTTTCGTTATATTTGTGTGGATGCCGCTCTCGGGCTGGGAGCCGCGGACTCGAGAGATTCTAATTTTCAAAATGTTTTGCTACAGACCCGCAACTCTCCTCTCAGTTCACACATTGAGATTTTTTCACGTGGAAATGTCATTGTGTTGTTTTTTAATAAGTTACAACTATTTCTTCGATTTGCCGCATTGCATAAGTGATTGCGCCGAATGTAAAATTAATTCACACCGTTCACTTATTAAGTTTTGTTGGTAGTTCGCTATAAGATATTTTATAAGCCGTATAGCGGCAGCCCGATTATTTACATTTAAGGTTTTGTTTTGATATGATTCTGCTTGAACATTCCGGTAGATCCGAACACAAAATGATGTTTGTAACGTTTTACTTTTTATTAATGTTTTCTTCAGCATTTTCTGCCTAGAAAGTAATGACATGAATAATCTAGCAGCAATCAGGCAAGACTGTCATTTCTAACAGAAAACAAATAAATGCTTTGTAAACAATGATAATGATAAATACCTCAATAGTATGAGTTTATTTTCACGTGTGTGGTAGTAGCGGCTTGTATTAAAATAATAGTCGAAGATATTGAATGAAAATGAAAGCATGAATTATTTGAATGTGTACTCTCTCAACTGCGCTCAGAATGCACACATCTATGTGAAGAATACTTTTTTACAGCTTATTATGGAGATTTTCTGACAATGATTTTTGATGTTTTGATTTTATCCATCGACCCTGCCTTTGGGTGCTGTTCTTGGACATTTGAAAAACATCGGGTATTTGGGACGTTTACGTGCTGGCATTTTATGGTTCATACTCTTTGATTGCTATGTAAAACAGAGTAACTTTCGTAAGGCTTTCTTTAGATTAGTTAAATAGAGTAGTAGACTTGGTAGTAGAAGAGTAGATTAGGATTTGTTTGTTGATGGATTATTCCAAGTGTGCGATGGGTGAAATAAGATTAACCTCGGAGCAAGGAGATATATGAACCGGTTTTAGAAAAGCTTTTTAAATTAAAGTATGATTATCAATACACACACAATAAAATTATTGATAAAATGGAAAGTACCGTTGAAAAAGTATAGGTATGATTTTCAGTAAGACGAATGAAAATTTGAAATTTACTTATGAGAAAGAGTTGTTCCATACATTACTATTTACAAGCTTTAATTTTCAAAACTATGTATTATGTTCAATGTTGTTGTTTTCACAATTATCTTCTTGATTGCAATAGTTGAATTTACCGAAAATATGCAATTGCAATGCTTCTTGTATCTGAGTGTAGTGAAATCGAATGATACGGTGACATAAAATATCTGCAATGCCGCGTGGATTAGATGTATTGTGCTTAGAAAGCAATATTTCGATTAGGTGAATTTTGTTGGTGGCCTGTGTTGCCAAAAATTCGTAAAAGTACTTTTTGCTGTTGAAAAGACACCCGCGTTCAAGTGTTTTTTCCTCTGCGTTGGTGAGACGCCCGCAAGAAAAATGGTGTTATTGTGGATCGGAATGATCACAATTCAGCGTGGTGGGACGCCCGCATTCAGTAGATTCTTCCTCTGCGTTGGTGGGACGCCCGCAAGAAGAATAGATTTCGGTACTACAGACCGAAATGGTGAGAACTCTCTTTATCGATACTATTCCGGATTAGAGGTGCGCCGGTCCAAAAATCGGCGGCGGCGGCGTTAGTCAGAATTTTGATCGGCGGCGGCGGCGTTTTCGGCGTCACGCCGAGTGCCATTTTAGCCGGCGGCGGCGGCGGCGTGAATCGGCGTGAAGATTTTTTACGTTTGTTTCTTGAAGACCTTTTTCTGCATTTTTTCAGGATGTTTTCAAGACTTCATAGGAAGAATCTTTTGAATTTCGATATTCATTTGAAAATTATTTTCGGCAACTACTATGAAGTTTTATGAACTCTTTGGAATTTCCAAGGAAGCACTTTGGAATTTCTAAGGAAAATTGTTTCAAGTATCCACAAGAAAATGTTTGGAAAATCCACGGAAAGTTTCTGAGTATTCTGCGAATTTTACACAGAAAATTCTTCAAATTTTCCGCGGCAGATTGTTCAAAATGTAGACATCAACATAAAAATTGGATTTCAACAGCAAATTGTAAAAAAATGGTTGAAAATCATCAAACCGATTTGTATTTGGCCGAAATGAAGGTTTGGGCGAAACGGTTATACAACGGAAAACAGTTTGGCCAAACATTTCATTTGGCCAAAGCAACGTACGACTGAGAATTTGGACGAAAAAGCACTCTTTTCAAATACGTCGTTTAGCTGAAATGGTCTTTTGGCCGAATAGGTTGTAAGCCCAAAAATGGTAGTTTGACAGAAAGGGCCATTTGATCGAAAATGTCATTTGGTCCAACGGCCAAATGATTATTACTGAGCGGGTAGTATGGTCAAAAATATCCACCTGTTTAGCCAAATAACATTCTCGGCCAAATGGCCTTTCTGACAAACGACCATTTGGGCCAAACAACTTTTTGACAAACCGATATTTGCGGCCAAATAAACGTTTGTCCGAAACTGTATTAGGTCGAAAATGGTTTGACCATGAATAACATTTGGGGGAGAGCGACAAACAGCCGAAAGGCTCATTTGGCCAAATTGGTAATTTGGCATTTTATGCCAAAAAATCTATTCAGCTTAACGGCTTTCTTGACAAAATGATCAATTCAGCCGAACGACACTTGCCAAATAACCAAATAGACAAATGGGGGGCATAGCCCTCCCTAGAAAAAATAGCTCTCCTAGGATTTGAAAATTTAGTTAGCAGTGATATAAATTTTCAACATATAGCTTAATAAATTACTGAAAAAGTTTGAAGACAAAAGAGTTATCTCCCATATTCAGCCTATCATTATGAAATGAGTGGAAGACAAATGAGCTTTTATTTCATTTCTGAGAATGATTCCTGTGTGGCAGTGAAATTTCACTTGATGTTAATTATGAAAAGGCAATATCTAAATTAATTGAAAGCATAAAAGTAAACTTGATTTGAACAACAACGGAGAGCCACCAAAATATCAATCAAAGCAAATGTGAAACTTTGCCAGCAGTCAAAGAAATGTGGTCAACCATCACAGACTTGAGTGACAGTTTTCCAGCTGACTTCCGCTTGCCAAGCAGCATGATAATTTCCACAGATACACAGCATCCGAGAAAAATTCTCATTGGAATATCTAAAGAATTAATTTCAGAATCTGCGAAGTATTCCAACCGGAATCCAGAAAATTTCACATTGGATTCCTTTTAGTATCATTAAGGAATTCCCTTGGGAATCTTTGGTGAATACCATTCATAATCCATGGAGGATTTACTTCAGAATCTCTCGTTAATTTGCTTCGAAATTCCTCCGGAGTCATTCGAAGATTTGTTTCGAAATCGATCGGAGAATTTCTTTGGAATTCGTTGGCCTAGAATTTTTTTTCTTAGTCTCTCGACGTTTTGTTTCGGAACCCTTCGATGATTTGCTTCGGAATCCTTCAACGATTTGCTTAAGCATACCTGGAGGATTACCTTCGGAATCGCTGGAGAATGCTTTACGGAATCTCTGGACGATTGATTCGGAGTCCCTCGACGATTTGCTCCGGAATTCTTCGACGGTTTGCTTCTACATCCCTGGAACATTGTCTACGAAATCCCTGAACATTCAAATAGGAATTCCTGGAGGATTTCTGACAGAATCTCTGTAATATTCCCGTTGGAACTCCTGGAACATTCCTGTCGGAATTCCTGGAATACTCTCGTCGGTATTCCTGGAGGATTCCATTCGGAATCTCTAGAAGATTCTCATTGGAATCCCTGAAACATTTCCGTCGGATTCACTGGAACATTCCCGTTCAAATTTCTGGAATATTCCTTGAAGTCGAAATTCCTAGAAGGATGGAGTATATTCATAAGGTTCTCATTGGAATCCCTAGAACATTCCTATCGGAATCCCTGGTGGATTGCCTTCAGAATCCTTGAAGGCTCCCTTCGATATGCTTGGAAGATTCTCGTCAAAATATCTGGAGGAATGTTGCATTTTTATTTTCCATTTGTGATACATAGATAGAACATTTATAAATATGCAAAAATTTCAACTGCCTACCGGTAGGAACCTGACGGCGACCCGTCACATATTGTCCTTTCAGTGTGTGGAACAAAGCCGAGCGCTAGTACACTTAGACGCAAAGCCAAACGCTATCAATTTGAGTCGTTGTAGCAATTATCGGCTGTAAAAACAAACATACTTCGACACTATGGGCTATACCAAAAAGCACATGCTTGAGAAAAAAAGTGTGATTGATCCGCAATTAATTGCCTTAAGTGATTATTCGAATTTTCGAAAATTCGAATTTTGAATCGGCGTGGAAAATTATAGACAATCGGCGTGAAAAATTTTAAACGGCGGCGCGCCGATGCAAAATTGCCGGCGGCGGCGGCGTGCCCAAATCTGTCGGCGGCGGCGGCGTGGCGCGGCGGCGCACACCTCTATTCCGGATCGGTTTCTCGTTTTTGTTGCTGGTTGTTTGATATTTATAGTTTCATATTGAAATAGACGTGTGCTCAAAGAAAGTAAAGGTAGTATTAGTACTGATGATTTTTACTAGAAGCAAAAAACGAACAGTGGGTAATGTCTGTGACATAACCGCTAAGTGGACGTAGGACTTGACTTGACCATGCCTTTAAGATACATAATATGTCCAAAATTCTCACATCAACTATTTGGATAAATAATCGGCGTTGCATACCGTTCCTAGGCAAAATCTTCTCATCAAACCGACACAGAAATCAAATCTACCTCCAACAAGAATCATCAAAAAAAATTCAGGAAGCATCTGTCCGGTCACGAAATATTAGTCTCGACAGTGGCAACCTTCCCACTGAAGGACTGCCTGAAATAAACCATAAGTTGCCTCAGCAGGGGATGTAGACTGTATCTCAGCTCTTCCACTGAAGAGCCTTCTAATCCGTGCGATAGCGACTGAAGGAAAACATTATTTTTAACTCTTAGAGCCTTGAAAAAGGCTGTTTGTTTCGGCTAAGTGCAAAAAGTAAGAAAACGATCTTTTCAAATAACCGCGAATTTCTAGTGATGGTATAAAAAAGACTGAATGCTCTGCGAGCGAATGCACTTTTCTTTTATACCTTATTTTAATCTTCTCTGCTTCCCAATTGGTGGGCCAATCAGCTAGTGTCTTGTATCCCGCTTCTTTGTCAGCCAAAGCGTCATCATCATCAACGCGTTCGAGAAGGGCTTCTTCTTTTTTACGCTTGTTGCTCGCTGCTGGCGTCTATTTCCTAACGGGACTTTTCGCTAGATACAAGCCAATAAGCCGGGCAAGCGAGCTTAGAATTGCAGTTCAGGTGGGAAGTACGTGTTCTTTTCTGAGACAACATTGTTAGTACTAGAAGGAAGGAAACACCCGGACATGGGATTTCGGGTGATAAGATTTAGAATTCATAACATGGGACGATCATTCAGTCACGTTCGCTTTGTATGCGGTCAGTATCAAACAATATTTATCTACATATTTTTTTATCAATGCCAAAAAATCCAACATTTGATGAAAAATCGATTGATAGTTTATTAATGTTTGAGCTGTTATTGGTGTTTTTTTTTTTATCCAAACAAGATTATGTGAGAGATTTGGACATCTTATGAATCTTTAAAGGCATGGTCAAGCGAAGTCCTTCGTCCATTTCGCGGTTAAATCAGAAAAATTATCCACTGTTAGTTCTGACGCTATTTATGAAAATCACGCATAAAATTTTATCTCTAGAATATTGGATTTGGCACCCAAGTAAAATTTCTATCCCGATATCCCGGGTATTGAAAGCATTGATATTGATCTCTATTATTGGCTCTCTGAAGAACCGTTTGTTTTTTGGACATACATGCTGCATCATGTGGCTTTTCTTCAGCCTGTCTCGGCTCAGCACCGATGCCGGCCGGTCTCGGCTCGACTCTGCTGCTGCTGCCGGTATCTGCTCAGCATTGCTGCTTTGTCGGGTCTGTAGGGTGGACTGCTGATGTACTGGCTAGGTTTCGGCTGATGATGGTCGCTTCGATGGTGTCGAGCCGAAAAGCGGTCGGTGCAGACTTCATTCCCTGCTAAAAGGTGTGAGTGCTGTTTAATCGATGATGCGGTTGCTTCGCTTGTCCCGGTCAGAATGAAAGGAAAAAATCGCGTTGCGCTATTTTATGGCTTCTCGGCAGACCCAGCTCATTCGCTGGTGTCTGCACCAATCAGAACGTGGTAATGGAATGATGCAAGAATTATGCGGTACCCATATTTATAGGTTCCCTGGATCTCAATGTTTTTCATTGAAAACAGTTTCATGCCTATTGAAACAAGTTTTTCGGGTCTTATCAAGCATGGACATGGAAGGCATACTTGAAATCTGTCGATTGAGGGGCTTACCGCAGAAATTCGTCCACTGAGACGAACGCTATTAACGTTTAAAATCTTTCAACACAGCGTAACGCGGTAGATTTGAATATTTTGAAATGACACCCGGTATAGTAAAGAGAGACGTAAGTCCTACGTCAAAAGGGTTATTAAAAATGGTGTTTCCATTGCGAGTTACCACTGCACGGGAATGTCTTGAGAATGATTTTCCATATTTAGTTGGGCAACAATAATGACGGTGTATCCATAGTGTTTTTCGATTACGAAATTAGACGCTCGCTGTACAATAATGCGCCGGAAGTGATCGTTTGGTTCAAGATGCCTTTTTATCATTGTGAGAGAGTATTCCCATCATTAATAATTTGTCGGTAAAGTTATTTTTTCTTTAAACATAGATGCCAGTCTTTATTTTTTTTAGAGAGGAGGGGAGATGTGTGGCGTTGGACAGGCCTATAAACATGAACAAGTCTAATATACTGTTCTTCAGTCACATGACAGATCGTAGCAGCCATCGCATGCAAGAGACACATTCGCGGTCAGTCAATTCTTCCTTCATCACGAGGTCAGTCGCGAGTGCAAGCAATGCAAACATGATGGGTGATTCGTATGTGCGATGCTGAATTGCACAGTTTTGGTATATAAGATTTGTGTGGGCCCGGGGCCATGGCCCCACCGCCCCCCTCCCCCTAAATCCGGCCCTGACTGGGGCAAAAAGCCCGAATGCTGGTGTAAAATGACTTAATTGCATGTAAAATAATGGTGATCGCATGGTTTTTGTTTTTTCTTAATGGATTGAACGATAACCTTGCCGGTGAGATGGAAGAATAGCAAACCGTTAAAAATGAGCGAATATGAAGGGATTTTGCCTTGGATTTTGTTATTTTTTCCATTGCAGTTTAATAATGGATAACTTATATTGAATTGTTTCAGATAGCTATCGAGCGCAATTGACCTGGTAGACCAATTGATCCAAACTCCAGAACAGTTTGGAGAACCTAGAACATCTGGTTTGAGCAAAACTGAGTGCAATATCGTACATGAGCTGGCATGGACATGACGGGTTTCCATTGGCACGGGTTTCGTAGTTTTCTTCGCTCATATCATCTTTCGTCAGTTGAAAGGTCATTTTGAAGTCGCTAGGGATGTCCAGATGAAACATATTGTTCACACATAGTATAGCCAATGCTAGAACAGTGCTATAAAACATTTTTGGAACCTGTAAGTGTTGTTCCCACTGAAATAAGTCTTGTAAAGTAAATTTTACTATAGTTTGGAAAAACTATCCTTACTCAAGCCCCTCTAGGGGAAAAATGAGCATCCCTAGAAATTAAACTTACCAGCAGGGTTCATAATGCTCACTCAATCTCAGGAGCACAGGATGCTCCCTCAGCAAAATTTAAGAGGAGAACTCGCTTTTCGGGAAAGGAAAGCAGCCTGGAGAGTGATAACCATTATTCGCTCACTTCGATTGCCGCCAATCGTTGGTTTGCTCTATTTCCTTCATATTCCAGTCTTTTCGTGGCATCATCAATGCAAATTGTAGTAGCTTATGTGGAACAAATAACTTAATGCTTTCAGCGTGGTGGTATGGCTAGAGTAAGCGCATCCCTACGGCCATTATTGTTAATACTCTGGGTTCGAATCCCGGCGCGGCCATACAATTTTGTAATAGTTCTGTGATATTTCTCGTGAAAAGTGAGTGGGAGATAAAAGTGATGAAATGAAAAAGCATTTTCATCTAATAGGCAAGCTTTTCGTTTATCTTCCAAGACTTATTCTAAAGAAAATAATAATGGGTGAAAGATGATCTTCAATATAAACAACGAAAATATACTCTCCCTTGGCCCGGAAAACGCTTGCTTTGGTCTCATTGAAACGAAAAGTTTTAACTGCTTGCCCGTATGGTGAAACAAGATGAGATGGGTAAGATACCCGTAAAAGAATTGTGAAAGTCGGTCAAAAGACAGCTGAGAACCAGCAGTTTGAAAATTGAGTTCCCATGATTTTCTGATCACGGTATTCGGCCCCGGGCAAGGCCATAAACAGAATAACAAAATATGATATGGGTTTGATTGAGATAAGAGATAAAAGAACAGGCAACAATATCAAAAATTTGCACTGAAATATCATTTAAATATCAAGATATGCTATGTATAAGAACAAACTAATGGCACATGATATTGATCACCTCTTACAAATAGCACAACTTGATCTCCTCATGATATGTTAGTGCAAATTATTGATATTGTCATCTGATCTTTTATCTCTTATATAAATCATGTACATATTTCATTATGCTATCTTATCAACATTTGATATTATTGAGCTATTTTCGTCTACTCAGGGCATGTTAAGGACCAGAGATAGTGGAATAATTCCTAGTCTTGTCCCATAGATTACATCCAGAGCCGTAGCGTGGACTCCAAGCGCCCTTGGCGAATCGTTTGTTGGGCGCCCTCTTCTACTAAGAGAAATCAAATACGTAAATTTGACATTTGGAGAACAATTTTAATCTCATACCTAAAAAATGTTTAATGGTTTAAACATACTTCAAATAGCATTCAATATTCAAGGATGTATTGGAAGCTGATACCTGAAATCCACAAAGAAGGATTGAATAAAATACCCTTAAAATTATTTAAAATGTTGTGATACTTTTTGACGCAAATAATGTAACGAAACTTGTAGAGTCGGGTTAGAATCTCATAATAAGGCTACTGTTAGAGACGCAATTTACTCAGAGCCTGAGAATCTCTCGATAGCAGCTTACTGTTCAGCAGCTTCAAGACTGCAATTTTATTAAATAAGTATAGTAGGATTTACATTGTAACCTTTAAATAAACTTACAAATAGATCCAGAGTTCAGTGCGTGATTTGTCTTGTTTCGGACAGCAGAACGATCGCGCGGTCGGCCGAAGTATTGTGTTCTGCATTGCGCGGCCGGTAATGAAAATTAATCAGTTCAGTGCGTGATCTCTCTTGTTTCGGACAGCAGAACGATCGCGCGGTCGGCCGAAGTATTAGTGTTATTTCCCATCCCATAGATCGCATCACTTACCAAAGTGAATCCAGATAAATTATCCTTTGTAACTAAAACGAAATCCTATCCCAAGACAATCGTGGAGATGCAGAGGTATACTCGGTCTCTAGTAGCAACGAGAGTCGGACTAACAATCCTTCCATTCCTATATGACCGTAAGGACGTGGCCGGCGCCGTTATTGACTTTAAATATTTGAGCTCCCGAAACGTGTACATTGAGAATGGGTAGCTAACCCCAAGCCCCATTCATTGTGTTCTCTGTACAATTTCGCAAGTTCAGTCAATCACGGAGTAGCAACTACGAATTGTGCGGTCATAATGCTCATGCTCATGCTCATAATAATACCACTTAGGAACATAAGGGTCTGAAAGGGTTATAAGGTGGCCCACAACCGCAAAAATCAATACTTCATACAAGTAGCTGTAATGTTTTTCCCGTTCTTGTAAAACAGTGTAGTTACTTCGGAGAAAGGTTACCTAAGTTACCTTGAATTGAAAAAAAGGAGAGTGAAATACGCTACTAGGCTCATAACCGGATACACTCCTCTATATATAGATTGAGAAAAACAAGTTCACAGCAATGCCTTTTCATTCGGAGTTATGAATAATATTATAATAATAATTATAATAATATATTATAATAATTATAATAATAATAATATTCATTGAATATGCAACTAAATTTTTCCGATCCCAATCCTTAAACCCTGACCTGGTGTCACCACGAGTTATCTCCATAGATAATAAGATGGTATTGACTTGTAAATATCATAATAAAAGTCGGTTCCGTTAAGTATCACAAACGCCTTAGAATACTGTAACAGGAGAATCCCGGGTCAAGACCGAAACAAAACGATTTGATATGCTACTAATGTATTGCCAAGATAGTCCGAGGTAGCCTGTTACCAGATCCACCTGACTTTTGAAGTGCGTCTTCACTCCACCTAGTTACCGACGGAATTGGGTCGGAACTATAAGCGCGAACTCTTTCCGTTGCGACCAAACCTCAAACCTTCAAAACAAATCTGGCTTATGCGCCAACACACTAGAAGGGAGTGATGCGGAATCGCAAATATGTAGGCCTACCCGGCTAACTCTTTCAAGGCGGGTTTTTGACGAACGAAGCGAACTACTCACCAACTGACCAATAGGCAAAAAACGAATTTAAAACGGATCAGAATAAAAAAAAAACAAACCTTAACCTTTGGATCTCGGTTACAATAAATTAAAGTTGGAGCATCATGTTCAGTTTAGATTCTCTATTGTTTCCGATACAATCTTTCTACTATCCTATCCAACTTGCGCAAGTTACTATCTACTCTAACCTGTTTGTAGCTTGGATACCTCGATGATCGGTCGCAGGCGATGGCGGCGGAGTGGTGGCTCAGGAACGACGGTGCTGCTCGTTGTTGGTCCGATCAAGCCAAGGGACTGGCGATGGACGACAGGCCGGATGGGGCAAGGCCGAACGACGGTAGGGCCGATATGCCGGACGGCGATGGGTCGGATGAAAATTGGCCGGATGGTATTAGCTCGGCAGGACTACGAGGAGCGTCTCAGATGGCCAATCGATGCCGGTCGATAACGTGTTTGACGTAAGCATATGCGGTGTTTCGAAAAATTTCGTTTCAGTTTCAGCGGAATTTCGCGGAATTTGAGCATGGCGGAATCTGATTTTTTGATTTCGTTTCGATTCGATTCGTAAAATTTAAAAAATTTCGCTAGAAAAAACTAGCTTTTAACGAAATTTAAAGGAAATCCGCAGAATTTGGAAACAAATTTATACTTAAACCATACTGTCTGATACGGTCGTGTATTATTTATGAAAATTTTTGGCTGCGCCACTGGACAAAAGCTTAAAGCTGTTTTCAAAATTTAATTTTATACAAATTTCTCTATTAACGCTTACTACAAAATCCCATTCTGAGTCGACAAATACGTAGGGGAAGGAGGGGCAATATGCCCTAGCTAAGCATAGACTGCTTTTATGCCTTAGCTATAACGATTTTCATGGGTGTTTCTACCTCACGCAACAGTTAAACAATTTAGCTAGCTGATGCCATATTAAAATTAGAAAATTATCATATTGATAATATTCACATTCCAAAAAAGTGGTGATATTTCGTTACCGGAAAACTCATGAGACAAAACGCCTTTTAGCAGGCAGCTCTTAGGGAACAACGTACCATGCGTCGGCACATCAGCATTCTGGTATGGACAGTGCGTGGAGACGCGAGTACATTGTAGGATAGTTCCACAAGGGCGTTTTGCCTCGCCGAAATGTTAGATGTTTCATCAATATGTGGAAAATTTTCGTTTTTCCTACATTCCTATCTATTATTTTTACACTTTTTTCGCCTAACCTGCAAAGTTTTGCGCTAGTTTTATTAAGGCTATCTCAATGGTAAACATAAGTGAATACCTGAAAGTGGGGCGGTGTGTTTTGGGGCCTCTTCCCTACTTAGTTTTCTTTTACAAAACGTCTTCAGTGTTTTGTTAGAAATGTCCAACAAAAAACGAAAAACATCTTTAGGGGAAGGGGGGCAATATGCCCTTGCTAAGCAAACGCTGCTTTATTGTCTTATTTGTAACGCTATTCATGGGTATTTTCACATTGTGCAACAGTTAAACAAGATAGCTAGTTGATGCCATTCAAAAATTATCAAAAATCTCAATCATATTGATAATATTAACATTTCACAAAGTGGTGATATTCTGTTGCCGGAAAACTCATGAGGCAAAACGCATTTTAGCTGGCAGATCCTAGGGAACAAAGCACCACGTGTCGGCGAATCAGCATTCTGGTATGGATAGTGCGTGGAGACGCAAGTACATTGTAGGTTAATTCTACTAGGGCGTTTTGCCTCGCCAAAATGTTAGATGTTTCTTCAAAATGTGGAAATTTTCGGTTTTTCCGACCTTCCCATACACTATTTTGAAACTTTTTTCGCCTAACCAACATAATTTTAGATCTAGTTTTGTTACGGCCATCTTAATGAAAGAAAATATGAGGAAAACCACAAAAGGCGTTTTGCATCGGGGGGGCGTTTTAGGGCCTCTTCCCCTAACTATTCTATCGCATTTTTTTCAAAATTGATCCGACTCAATATTCAAGGCGTCAGGCTCAGAATGTAAATATAATCAGATATAATTCGGATCAGTACAACTGTTACGACTATTAGTAACAAAGCAGGTTCCGGAAATTTAACAATTCGTTTATTCTGCGTCGATGTAGATAAAGAGCGAGTTAAATTTTCCCTAAAATATGAGATGAGTTACATGGCTGATTTCATACATAATTTAGGGGTTCTTACGTTTAGTATTCGCGGAATATCCTACCGTCTCACAAGCTACAGGACTCACTGATCAGTGGACCAAATCTAATCAAATTGATTATGAATTAATTACAAGATGAACATAATTCCAATTCAATTAAGTTACCTGTTAGAAATATTTAATGAACTAATTGTTGTAACTCGTGCCCTAAACTAGATGTAATAATAGGCTAGTATCTGTAATACAAAAGCGTTCATTTCATCAATCTTCAGTTCATGCTAGTTTTAACTCACCGTTTTTATACTATTTTTAGGAAACAATTAAGTAAATAACTCAAATTTCTAGAAACTTCTATTATATTCTCCTTGAACAACTTTTGATAATGATTTGCAAGTTCTTATAGCATATTGTTCTTATCGTAGCTGTCAAACGTGCCTGTCACTCTTTTCAGAATTGGATGTGTCCATATTACTAGAGAGGCTATTGCCGAGAGAAGTAACAACATCTTTGTCACAGAGACAAAGTCGTGGCATGGATTCCTGAGGCCTGTGTGAAGTATATTCAGAGCGCCTCTTTCTTAATAAAGGGTGTACTTAATAAAGTGTCGAACTAATTTTCCTCTCCTAATCCTAAATTAACTGTAAGGGCATAACCGGCTCATACTGTCCATAGCAGCTGTTTCTTGCACTCAACTGAAGTCGGTTGGGGATGTAAAATTGACAACAAATTTTGCATGCCTCATATGCACAAACACATAACGAGTGGTCACTAAAAACAGGAATTTCAATACTTCAATACTTTTATATGAGAACATTAATGCTTTCAGAGAAATATTTCCTTATGTAAATGAATCCTTAGAATATTCAGAAAATTGTCACTTTTAATCCAACATGTTCAGTAGTTTCAAACATGCCATCAAAACAGAAAGGATGCGCACCGCATTTTACAATTTTTTCAAGCGAACAAAGATCGTGGAAAAAGTACACCGTGGACAATTTTGAACGTGAAAATATCTCGAAAACTGTTAAAGGATTTTGAATAAGTAGACCGTGCTTAATTGTTTTCAAAGGCCCAAAGACACGAAGCAACTCCTCAATAGGATCAGAAGCATCATCCGGAAATGGCTGCCATCTAACGGTCATGTGACACCTACAAGATTAAACTACGGACCATGCTATTATTCATTATTCTAAGTTTGAAGACTAAAGCCAACTCTCTATATAACGTGTATTAGATTGAACTGTACTTCTTTGTAGTTTTCTTTCCGAGCAATTCTTTTCATTCTCGCTATTTAGTAGCCACCCATTATGCAAGCACAAACAGACAATTGCTTGGTTCGTCGAGTTGATTGCATATCAGACTACGGGTCTCCGAGCTTCCTAAAAAAGAGTTTGTAAGGAAATGATATCCTTATGTATTTGTATGAGAAAGGAAAAAATATTTCTTTATATCTGGCAAACTGCTGCCATAAAAACTTTGGGATAACATTTCTGAAACACGAACTGAAATACATATCTTTGTACATTTTCGAAAGGTGCAGAGGATTCTTTTGCTGTATGCTTTTAACAATCCTAGACCAACATTTTAAAAGGGCGTAACAGCCAAAATTTATTCCTTCTGATTCTCTGTCTACATATATAACTATTAGCTATATATGTAGTCTAGAAATCTCTATCTGCGTATACGGCTGGCACATATATAAATGAGTATTCCACTAGATAAAGAATAAAATCTACACATGGTAAAATCAAACGGGTTTGTTATCTGCTGAAAATCGTCGGGGCATATTCTTAAAATAACCCTCGGAATGGTAGTTTTGACTGCAATTTTTTTTTTTGCGTGTATGCATTAATTTTCTGGTTTTGAGTTAGCTCAATATCATAAAACCACGCTGATAAGTCAATACGAAGTATGCTTCAGCATAATCACATAATTCTTAAATGGAATAAGGTTTTAAACAGTTTTAAATCAGATTACAAAAAAATCCCACAATTTCTATATTTTTATACACTAACTGACAAGGGCGTAGCCAGAAGGGGGCAGGGGGCCGTCACCTTCCCTAGATTGTGGAACGATTGAACGGGTACTGAAATTGATTCCCTCAAACATGTGCACTTTACGATCCAATCATATACAGATATCCATAATATATGAAACTTCAAAACAACTCGAAACATTTCGGGCTCAAAAATTCTCCTTGGCATCCTTCTAGCAGCTCCCCTGGGAACTTCTGAATTCCTCCGGGAAGTTATCCACAAATTCCTCTGAAAATCGTTCGAAAATCCTTCTCATGTAATTGTAATTCCTCCTTATCTAGAAGCCCCCACTAATTTTTTAGGAAATTACACGGAAATTCCTTGAAGATTCCTTTTCTTCACTCCAAGATTTACTTCTATATATTTCTTCGGCTATTCTCTCTTCAGGAAGAATCCGGCATTTCCTTCAGGCATGCATTCGAGAGTTCCGTCAAGAATACATACGGAATTTCTTCCCAAAATTCTACCAGAAGTTTCTCCAAAAATATATGACGGAAATCATCCGATTTAGCTCCCTAATTTCACTTGTAAATCTATAAGAAATTCCTTCGGAAATTCTTCTAGGAACTTCTCCGGGCATTCCTCTCGGAACTCTTCCCTTAATTCCTCCGGGATTACTTCCAGGAAATTTTCCAGTAATACCTCCAAACATTCGATAGCGAAATCATCTAGCATTCCAATCTGGAATTCTTTTCGCAATTACGTCAGAATACCCTTCAAGAAATCCTCTAGAAATATCTTCATGAATTTCCAGTGGAATTCGTCCAAGTATTTCCCCAGAAATTCTTACAAGTATTTTTTCCGCAGTTTCTTCAGGTACTTCTCCAGGAATTCCTTCAGGAATTTCTCCGGGAGATTTTCCGCGTAAGCGGATATCTGCCAAGAGTTCTTCCAGAAATTTCTTCGGAACAATCCGCAGGGATTTTCTTCAGCAATTCATCTGGGAATACTTTCAGGATTTCATCTGGAAATTTCTGCATTAATTCCTCCTTGTATTTTTCTGGGAATTCCTTCAGATATTTTTTCGGAAATCCTTTAGGAACTTCTTTAAGAATTATTTCAGGACTTCCATGTGAGAATTCCTCCGGAAGTGCTTGTGGGAGTTCCTCCAGGAGTTCTTTCAGGAGTTTTTCCAAGAAATTATCCGGTAATACCTCCAGGAACTTCACAGGGAATTCCTGGCCTATATTTGGCAGAAATTTCACGGGAAATAGGATTTCGGAAGTTCCTTCAGAAATATTTTTTCTCTTCCTCTAGGGTATTCCACCGGATGTTCCTCTGAAGTTCCACCAGTAGTGCCTTCGGGAATTCAATCAGGCTTTCTTGATGATGATGATAATGATGATGATGATGATGATGGTGATGATGATGATGATGATGATGATGATGATGGTCCCGTCACATACCCCTACAAAGGTTTGAGCTAAACGATTTATCTTTAAGATAATTAATTGAATGATATAATAACAATTTAATAAGATTTGCAAAAAACAAAAACGATCTGATTACCATCACAGATATGAATTACATAACTTTTCATTACTATCCAGCAAAAAGGTAAATTAAGAAAAAAAAACTGTTGTTTTCATCTACAGATTCTCATAAGCATCGGTAGTGATACTTCGAGTTTATACTAAAATGCAAAACTTGTGATACCTCTCGCACAGATTTCAAAAGTTCCACCAAGAATCGCGTTTCATGTTTATACAAGACCACTTAACGTTTATCACTCGTAAGCATCAATAAAATTAATAATCTAAGTCGTCAACAAAACTAAAACTTGTGTTACCGCTCCGTCGATATCAAAAGTTTCGGTATCAACCACGGAACAAAACTCTACCAGATAGCCCATTACTAATCCGAAGAATCATTCAAACAGTTGAAAATGCGCAAGTCTGTAAATGAATTTTAAAAATCATCCATATCTGCTTTGCGCGCGCGAGACTCAAACTTTTGTGGACTACACAAAAAAGGTCAGATTACAATTACGTCAATATATATAAAATCCATCATCATCATTGAGGCGAACAAAACAGTTTATCAGGGCCTCAATAAATAAAAAATACAATTGTCCAAACAATAAATCCGTAGGTCAAACTTCGTCAAGATACAAAATTTATTGAATTATAAAAAGTCAACTAAGTAGCTGCTTAAAAGGCAGTTTTTACGTGTGAAACACAAAGTCCATTAAACTGTGATAATGTAGTTGCACGTTTGATATGTGTAGGCATCGAATTGAAATAATTGATACCTTTAAAAAACAAAGAATTTTGTGAAGCTCCATGCAAAAAGTACGGTGTTCTTATATCTTCCGCGTTTCTAGTGTTATATCTATGAATGTCACTTCCTCTTTCAATTCGATCACACAAATATCGAGGCAGCAATCCGTTAATTACTTTAAAAATGAACACCATTGTTAAATACACAATTCTTTGCTTCACCGAGAGCCACTGCAAAGCATCCAACAAAAAAGTTGAGGAAGTGAATCTGTTACATCTCAAAATCAAACGCATAATCTTATTCTGCAAACGCTGCAATCTCGATATTTGTGTCTGATTTGCTAAAAACAAAATGGAAGGACAAAAGTCCAAGTGAGGAGAGATGATTGATTTGTACAACTGTATTTTGCTAGCAATATTTAATTCGTTTTTCAGTCGACAGAGGATTCCATACTTCTTGACTATTTTCTTGATGACATTGTCAATGTGTTGGTCAAATTTCAATTTATCATCAATAATCACGCCAAGATATTTAATTTCCCGTACGCGATCAAGTGTCTCGTCATCAATTTTCACAGAGACATTATCTATTGAACGATTTCGCGAAATAATCATATACTTTGTTTTACTAATATTCAATTTCAACTGTTTGTACTTCAACCATCTACTTAAAGAATGCAAGTCTTCATTCAAGCGTTCAATCGCATCTTCTAAGGCTTTAGCTGCAATGAATAACACAGTATCATCTGCGAATAAGTTTATATCACAAAAACGTAAAACCCGTCGCATGTCATTTATATACATAATAAACAGAAGGGGCCCCAATACACTTCCCTGTGGCACTCCGAGGGTGTTCTCCACGGGATTAGATACAGAATCATTAAAAGCAGTCCGTTGAGTTCTGTCAGACAAATAGCTTTTGAACCAATTGTATGCAGAACCCGAAATTCCAAAGCGCTCTATAGTTCTCAACAATAAGGGCCTAGAAATTGTCTCAAAAGCGCGTTTTAGATCCAAAAACACAGCAACAATCGTATCTTTACGCTCTATACTTTCTTTCCATTTAGCTAATACCAAGTTCAAAGCGGTTTCGCAGGAGTGACCCTCCCGGTATCCCGATTGTTCCGGTATTAACAAGCTATTACTATTTAAATACTTAAGTAGCTGGCCTTTCACAACAAGTTCTAAAATTTTCTCTACTGTGTGCAACATGTTGATGGGACGAAACTCTTCGGCTTTAATCGTTCCAGCAACTTTTTGAATTGGAATCACTAAGGATTCCTTCCAAACTTGCGGCACGTGCCCAGTTTGCAATGATGTATTTATCAGGTCAAGCAGGTTGTCTCCGATTACATGAAAGCAATCTTGTATAATTTTAGCATTAACATTATCAATACCAGCCGTTTTTCCTAAATTAAAACAAATCGTTTCAAGTTCTTGAAATGTTATGGGGTGAAAACTTTCGAATCTCAAGTTACTGTTGACTGGCTGTTTTATTTCGTCAGGTTCATTCACTAACTCGATAGATCGGTTTATAGATGAAACACTTTCGACAAAATAATCATTAAATTTAGACGCAATTACTTCTTCTGATTCTTCTAATGTGCCATTAAAAGTTATGGATCGCGGTTTACAAGAACTAGGTTTTAACAAAGATTTTAATATTTTCCATAACTCTTTGCTGTTGTTTTGATGCTGATAAATTTTCCTCTGAATATATTCGCATCGAGTATGCTTTAAACATTGCGAATATTTATTCCGCGCAACCTGGTACCTATTCCAATGATTTTCATTATTACTTTTACGACATTTTTTGTACAACTTATCTCTTTTACGTTTAAGACGTAAAAGATCTAGATTGTACCAGCTGTTTGAATTATTCAAAGTTACTAATTTCTGTTCAACTAATTGATTGGTACAGGATTTTAAGACGCTCGTGATAACAGCTGCTCTTTGATCTAAATTATCTAAATTCCAGGAATTCATTTAGCATTTCCTTAGGCATTTATCTACAAATTCCTCCAGAAGTTCCTCGGAGAATTTCTCTGGGAGTTCTTACGGGAATTCCTCCGGGAGATTCTTCTAAAAATTCTTCCAGGAGTTCTTCCTTCTTACGGAAGTTCCTTTGGGAGTTTATCCTAGAATTCTTACGAGAGTTCCTCCAGGATTTCCTCCGGAAATTCTTCCTATAGTTCTTCAATAAATTCCTCCAGAAGTTCCACCGGCAGTTCCTCCGAGAATTCATCTGATAATTTCTCCGGAAATTCCTATGAAAAATCCTCCGGGAGTTCCTCCGGAAATTACTCTGGGAGTTCCTTTTCAGAGAAACACCCGGAGAAACTCCCGGAGGAATTCTCGTAGAAACTGCTGGTGGATCTCCCGGAAGAATTCCCGAAGGAACTGCCGGAGGAGCTCCCGTAAGATCTCCCGTAAGAACTCCCGGAGGAATTTCAGGACGAACTCCTAGAAGCATTCCTAGAGGACCTCCCGGATGAGCTCCCAGAGGAAGAACTTCGGGAGGAATTTCCAGCTTAATTTCTGAAGAAAGCCTAAATGATTTCCTGAAAAAAGCCTGAATAATTTCCTGGAACAGCTTCTGGTGGAACACCCGGACGAATTTCCGGAGAAACTCCCGGATGAATTGTTGGTGGAATTCCCGGAGGAACTCTTGAAGGAATTTTCTGGAAGAATTTCTGAAGAAACTCCTGGGAGAATTTTCAAAAGAACCCCGGGGAAACTACCAGAAGCATTCTCGGAAACAAGAGAATTCATCTTATAGACAAATCTCGTCTAGCTGAAACCTTTGTTGGGGTTTGTAGCTGGACCATAATCTTCATCATCAGAGGACCTCCTGGAGAATTCCCTGAGGAGCTCGCAGAGAAATTCTAGGAGGAGCTTCTGGTGGAAAATCTATATAAATTCCTGAAAAAGCCTAAATAAATTCCAATTCTGCCGAAATTCCCGGAAGAATTTTCAGAGGAACTGCCGATAGAACTACCGGAATAATTCTCGAAGGAAATCCTAGAGAAATTTTTGGTGGAACTCCTGGAAGAATTCCAGGAGGAATTTTCGGAGAAACTCCTGGAAGATCTCCCAGTGGAAATCTTGAAGTTTTCACCGGACTTCTTTCAGGATTTCATTGCGAAGTATTCTAGGAATTCCTCCGAAAATTCCATTGTTGATTTCATTTTCGGTATAATTTCTGTAAAAATTTCCGGTGGAATTCCTGGAGAAATTCGTTGAAATTTTCTCAAGAAATTATTCGAAACAATTCACGGAAAATTTTGTGGAATTTACACAAGAAGTTCGAAGATTTTTAGTGAAATTCTCAGGAATGTTTACTGGCAATTCTGCGGAACTTCCACGGAATATTTTTATTCTTAAAAATTATGGGAAATAGCACGAAATTATTTGAATTATTGCAGGGAATTCTGCAGAACTTATAAAGAAGTTCGTGAAGATTTTCTTGGAGTAAATAATGGTGGAATTTTCGGATCAATTCCCGGCAAAATTTATGGTGGAATTCCTGAAGACACTGCCGAAGAAGTTGCTGGAGGAATTCCTAAAGAATCCCTGATAGAATTTCGGATAGAATGCCAGGAGCAATTGTCGAAGGAATTCCTGGAGAAAGCTTGCATATTGATTTTTCTGCCTATTTTATAATAAATATTATTTCAGAGAGGATTTGTTTAGAAATTCAGATGTATGGTTCTAGTTTTCTTAAACTTATGGAATAATGCAGGATTTTTATAATAATTGTTATAGCCGATTTTATATTCTTTCTGAATACTAAGTTCGTTAATATTTTTCTCACCTTATTTAAAAATATCTGATCAGCAATAAATCACGCATTTTTGAATCCATTAATGTTTTAATCATTATTGTTTCGATTTGATTTCATGAGTTAATATTCATGTGTTTTTATAAAACTACAATAAAACTACGATTTAGAAGCCCAAAAAAGTTGCCCCCCACCATCTCGAAATCCAGGCTACGCACATGCTAACTGACATAAAGCTGAACTGATATAAAATCTATCAGATTCGGAAGCACACACTCCACGAAGAATTCCTTTGAAAGCAGCACAAATGCGGGGGTATTGCCTTATCGCCAATGGTGAACGGGAACGCGTCGATTCATCACATACTGCTTCTTCTGTCACTATAACTCTATTGGTCTCAAAGCAGTTATTTGACTTTGAAAAACGTGAAATCAGAATGGCGTACATAATGTAAAATTAGTTCAATAAAAATTCCGCGAAAAAAATTAAAATTTCGTTTCGTTTCGTAAAATTTCGAATTGAATGAACCATGATTTCGTTTCGTTTCGAATCCACATAGATATTTTGAAAATCTTTTACGTTTCGTTCCGTTAGGAAAAAGTATCTTATCGCATACCCTTAGTTTGACGGCGTGGAGGTTGGTAGTGTGCTCGCCTCGCGAGGACTGGTATGGCTGATGACTTATTGGTTATGCTTCGTGGCTTCCGGGTCCTAACGTGGCAAGCGTCTCCCTACTCTTTAGCCACTGACCTCTTAAGGCTTCTTAATTCCCACGTTTCCGCACGATGTCACAACCAACCACAACGAGCGAAAAAAATCGTGTAAAACAGAAACCTGTGCAGACGAATTAGTAATCAGTTAGCAGACATAGTTACCGGAAACATGTTTGCGAAATTATAACATGTTGTACTATTTTCTCTTTGGTTAAGCATTGTTCTAATTTATTAAGAACTAGGCGAACCTGCCCGACCTTGCTGGGGTTTTATTTTTGATCTGCCAAACATTTAGTTGATTGAGGCATTGCACTCCAGATCGAATATTCAGTTCGAGTTTGATAGCTTTCTTCAGAACTCGTAAAACCACTGCATTTTGACAATATTCCTAATTTCATCGTCATTAATGTTCAACTATGTACAAACACAGCTGATCCCATGACGATTCGATTAGTAGGGAAATCACGAAAATTGGTCCAACCGTTCGTTCGTGGGCAATAACAGCTCAAAGAAAAAGCTTGCTAATTTTTATATAGAGAGATTTAATCACCTTCAAATTCATTCTAGAAGATTGTATTCGCGAAACTCTATAATCTACTAGATGTAGCTTTTCCCAGAGTCTGAAGTTTTTCTACGTTGTGTCATTCATTGGATTTAGATCAAAGTACATTCATTTCGATAAAAGCAGAAAGAAATGCAATGGCTAACGTGCTAATCACCTTCATCACTCCAATATTATCTTATTCCAGAACTTCTATGATCACTCATTTTACAACATATTATTCCGCCTTGCATGCACGGCTGCATAAGCTTGGTACGCCTGAAGCAAAAAAAAGCGATGATGGTGCTATGCACTGCAGCAGCACAGAAATGCTATGAATCTTCGCACTACAGCTAAATCCCTTCACCGTCATCTCGTTCAACATGTACGCTACCGCCGGACCGTCGTCGGAATCTGCATAGCTAATCTTTAGATCGCGTTCCGCGCACATATTTTGCTCACTAGTGTGGATACGTCTACCCTGGAACGCTGCTACACAAGTCCCGCTGTAATCTTCCTACTTTGAAAAATGGTGCTGCAAAATACCAGCTCCACCGCGGAAATAACTAGATGGTTAGCATGATGGCAGTGGATGAGCTACCACGCGCAGATCAGGAATGGCATAAACAGGGAAAGCCCTCGAGCGCTGTAAAGCAACAGCAGGAATAAATCAAAATGCGAAGTGGCAGTGAGGTGCCATAACTTCATGATTAAACTTAGAGAGCGATGCTAAATAGCTAAATGACGTAATTTACTTTCTCGAGAAGTACCAATTAAATACTTACTTACGAAATGTTGGTTGATAATATTCATCTGAAATAAATACAATGCAAAAAAGCAGACATATTTGAATAAGCAGGATTTAGAACTGGAGAAATTAAATCCATGATCTGTTTGTTGGACTTGGACGCATTCCCATCCCACGGCACACTCGTAGGGCGCTATTTGGTAATAAAATCACGTTCCTTCGACACCAACTGCGCACCGGAAGGTGCCAGCGAAAGGCCAAAGAGACGAACATAAATTGTTGTGTTGAAATTGTTCCCCCCGTAAGGGTGGTTTAATTAGAAATGCGACATAGCCTACCCAGGGCGAAGTTTTTGCAATTTCCATGCCTGTCCACTTGGGAGGGGAGGGACAGAAGGAATCATTTTCCACCACTCAGGCGGTACCTACCTACCTACGCAAAGTTTGTTTCGGTTTAGTTTAGCGGAATGTCCTTCCGCTTGTGAAACAATTCCGAGATTGTTGTTTGAGTTGGTCAACGCAGCAATGTTGCACTGCCTTGGGGAAAAAAATGATTTATCGTGGAAAGAATGTTCAAGTTTGTTGAAATCGAACCGGAGGGTAATGAATAAATATTGACATAATATATTGAAACATTGTTTCGAACGATATTGAAAGAACACTGTTTAATATTTCATATAGGAGAACGGTTCGACACTTCATTCCATAGCTCCTATTTCCATCCTATCAAAAACAAAGCAATGAAAAGGAATTTGGTTTGTTTCTTATTTTCGTGGTTTTTTTTTCACCAGTGAGCACACGTGTTAGCAAAAAATAAGCGACGAGATTGGTGTTGTATTTCTTTGTTTTGCGATGAGATGAATATATGAGTTAAGTTACGGAGCTTCGGAGCAGCGTTTTTAAAAAAAAGATAACTACCTTCACCTAGCACGATTGAACACGATTATTAAGGCCGATACAAATATTAAATTTATTTTATGTCACCACCCTTCAACTTTCCAAAAATATTGAGGGGGCGAGAAAAACATTTTTTTTTCATGGATTTTTATTTGTTTTTATTTTATGCATCACTGTTTTTATCTTGGTACGAAATATATCATTTATAGACCACCAATTTGTCACCAAGAGTATTTAAATGAAAATATGATCATATATCTCTATCACCATACATATTATATTAACCTATCAGGTCACTAATATTAAGGGGACTCTCGACCCATTTCCATCCACGTTTTCGAATTTGAAGGCTTTTATTTTGCTCGGAACATGATATCCAGCTGTACGGCCGTCCGAATTATAAATTTTAGACATCATCTGCGTTGTCTTTGCCTATTCACCACACGTTTCTCGATAGATTAGTACATTCGAATTTTGGTGTGTAGATTAATCCGGTTGGGTCTCCAAATATTTCGAAAACTAGGAAGGTACGAGTCTTTCTGGCTCGTACTTCCATGTCGATCTTAATTTCACCATCTGATGATATCAGACAGTCAAGATATTGATATCCTCTGATCGTCCGGCTACAGCAAAGTTTGAGGGACTGTTTCCGTTGACGTTGCTGACGTTGATGGTGAGACCTGCTTGTTGAACCCACTCCGCAAAAAAGAGCGTCGCAGTACTAATAAAGCGTTTCGTAATTATTAGCCAAATCAGCGTGGTCTAGATGTTCCATAACAATCAACTGCCAAAGCAGCTCAAGGTATGGTACACGATCATTCGCACCCACTAAGATCTTATCGATTACGCAGAGAAGTAACAGTGGAGATAAAATGCATCCTTGCCTCACATCAGTGACTACCCGAACGGGGTCAGACAAAGATCCGACCTTATCTTAAAATCCCTTGCTTCCTTGGGAGCCACACAGATTTTCATGATTCAGACAATAGAAATCCGTTCCGTATTCATTCATTTATTTAGTTTACATCTAAACAGATAACACTGAATCAACAATTTGACGCCACAATACACGGTTCGAGGCCGCATTTCTCCATCCTCGAATGCGCCCCACGCTCGCCAAGTCGTTTTGCACCTGGTCTGCCCATCTCGCTCGCTGCGCTCCACGCCGTCTCCTACCTGTCGGATCGGAAACGAATATAATCTCTGCAGTATTGCTGTCCGGCATTCTTGCAACATGCCCTGCCCATCGTACCCTTCCGGCTTTACCTACCTTCTGGATACTGGGTTCGCCGTAGAGCTGGGTGAGCTCGTGGTTCATTCTTCGTCGCCACATACCGTCTTCTTGCACACCGCCAAAGATGGTCCTAAGTACCCGTCTCTCGAATACTCCGAGTGCTTGCAAGTCCTCCACGAGCATTGTCCATGTTTCATGTCCGTAGAGGACTACCCAAGTAACTACCGGTCTTATCAGCGTCTTGTACATGACATATTTGGTGCGATGGTAAATTTTTTTTGATCGCAGTTTCTTCTGGATTCCGTAGTAGGCCAGTCTTCCAAAGATGATGCGCCTTCGTATTTCACGAATAACATTGTTATCAGCCGTTAGCAAGGATCCGAGGTAGACGAATTCTTCGACCACCTCGAAGATATCCCCGTCTACCGTAACAGTGCTTCCCAGGCGGGTCCTGTCGCGCTCAGTGCCGTCAACAAGCATGTACTTTGTCTTTGGCGCATCCACCACCAGTCCAACTTTTGTTGCTTCAGGTTTCAGGTGGGTGTACAGTTCTGCCACCTTTGAAAATGGTCGGCCGACAATGTCCATGTCATCTGCGAAACAAATAAATTGACTGGATCTGTTGAAAATCGTACCCCAGCTGTTACACCCGGCTCTCCGCATGACACCATCTAGCGCAATGTTGAACAACAGGCACAAAAGTTCATCACCTTGTCTTAGTCCCCGGCGCGATTCGAACGAACTGGAGTGTTCGCCCGAAATATTCACACAGTTTTGCACACCGTCCACCGTTGCTTTGATCAGTCTGGTAAGCTTCCGCCTTCAATATTCAATGCATAGCAAATAAAGGGGCAGTTCCAACTTGTTGGCCTGCGGAGCGGGGCAAAATATTGTATAACAGTTGTTACAACATTCGCACAGACAGCATGGGGGCAGTCCTGAGCTCTTCCGCCGTCACCCGATCGACCTTGAGGGACCCTTTAGATTTCATGCTTTCAGATGGCTGCTTTTTGAAGAAAACACTGAGCAACGTTTCAGCTGGCAGTAAGTAATAGAGGCAATAATATCCAGTTGCTGCAGTCATCCTTTCTTCATCGGTCAGGAATCGATCAAAACCCGCCTATCCTGTCTGCACCAGCGCCCGGCTCCCATTTACAGAGATACATACCATTGACGAGACTCGTCATTTACTCCTCTGATTCTTCCCGTTCCATCGCCTTTGCTTTTCTACGCTCGCTCCCCAATCTTCCATCGTGTTATATCTGTAATCTTACTTACTTTTTGCTGAGTATTCCTGAGTATTCACCTAAGTATTCCTCGTCGCCCACTTCTCTCTGTCACCTTCCAGCACATTCACTACCCGAGTTCCAAATTATTCAACGAACGATCTCTTCACAGCTGGATCTTCTAGTCGAAGTATGTTGATTTGACGCCCGAGCCTCTTCTCTAGCCGCTGAATCGGAGAAATGCGTTATCGGATCTCGAGAATTAGAAGATGACAGTCAATCGCGATGTCAGCGCTGCGTTTATTACGGACTCACGAGGGCATCGTCTCCATTTTCGGCTGATCCATTTCCAGAGGAGCCAAATACTAGTCTTGCAAACTAAAAGCGGCTCTAGAGAAGGAAGTCTAACGCCGCTGGCTGCATACGAGAGAATCGGACGCGGGTGGATACCCCGGCCGACGATGGGAGGAAAGCCGCATCAATCGCCTCCTTCACGATATTTCACGTCGCCTGATTGGAGCAAGGACAAATTCGTGGGTGCCAGAGAAAGACGCGACATGTCAGTCACTCCCGATCTAACTGATCAGCTGAAACGTTTGCTCTTAGAATCACTTAGAACAACTTCTTGAAGTTTTGATGACTTATCCTAATTCGAATATAGGGAAAGGTTGACAATTTTACACATGATACCACCCCGGATGATCATGTGAGAACCAACCATACTGTCATGCTTTGCATCATCCAGAAGCAGGTCAATGAATTTCAAGAGTCCCTCTATCTTGTGCTGATTGACCAAGGAAAAGCCTTCAATCGTCTGAATCATGAAAACTGTGGGGCGTCCCTAGAAGCAAGGGAGGTTTAAACAAAATCCATAGTTCTGCACAATGGAATCGCTAGAGTGAGGCAAGATGGATGTATTATATCTCTGTTACTGTTGCCCATCTTAATTGACGAAATCATGGACCGCTCAAGCAACCCACCATCATAGAGCAATCGAACGACCTAGACCCAGATGATGATACTGCTTTACCAACGCAACAGCGCTCTACCATCTAGAGTGAACTGAATGACCTGGTCGTACGCTCAAACAGTGCAGAAGGTCGAAAACCAAAACCAGTGAACATCGGGCGGCTGCGGGCCAAGTTCTCACCAAGTTCAACACCTCAAACCTCGAATACTCAACTCTAACGTGAAATCTGTGATGTAATACGCCAGTGAGACTTGGTGCGTATTAGCTGATTTGTATTCATCAACCGATGTCTACGTTTTACAACTCGGATCAGGTGGCCTGACAATTGGATCCCGAATGCTGAGTTCCATCGACGATGCCATCGAAATCTGATATCAACAGCAACTCCACAGTATGAATGAACGTAGTCCAGTTCCACACCACTTAAGAGCGGAAACGAAATCA
Organism: Armigeres subalbatus; assembly: GCF_024139115.2. Taxonomy (NCBI): domain Eukaryota; kingdom Metazoa; phylum Arthropoda; class Insecta; order Diptera; family Culicidae; genus Armigeres; species Armigeres subalbatus. Next base: position 269,187,267 of record NC_085139.1, on the reverse strand, counting down.
GCAAGCAAGCGCCGGACAGGAATCCGGCAGAACATCGTAGCAGAAGCAGATCTAGGATCTCCTGGCCACGAAACCCTCAGAGAAATGAACAAAGTTGACAGGAATAAGACTTGGGCCCAAGTCAGGGAGGCAAGTGTGTAAGAATTGGATCCCACTTAATGTACATGTACGTGAGTGCTGAGAAGGAAACCAATCCCAGTGTCATATAACCTGTGTTGTATTGTGTAACTTTGATTAACTATTTGAACAACGTTATATTACAGATTTATTTCTGAACTTGCTTGAAAGAATATTTTATTTTTCATAAAACTATGGCAACTTAGAAGGCAAGGTTGTATTTAGTGTATCGTACCTTTGCTTTTGAGTAAGGTAAACGAAAATCTGCAACCAGACACCTGAGAAGACATCTCAGAACGTGTGAGGGTTGGGAAGCGCCCAAGCAGCTTTTGCCGTGCTTAAGCCGAAATTACCTCCTTACGACTATACATAAACACCCGCAGCTCATCCGCGCATGTTTCTTTCATGGGTGAGTTTAGCGTCCAGTTTGTGCTAAATTCACTACTGGATAAATATGTTACAAATATTCAAATTCTTTGCTTTCTCTAAGCATTCTTTGCTATCATTTTCCACTAAAATTTAAAATTTTCCATGGAATAATTGCATTTTGGACTTTTTTTCGTTTCCTTGTTATTTTTTTTAAGCCCCCCCCTTGTACCTTCCAAGAGCTGTCGAACATAAAATAAATTTAATATTTGTATCGGCCTAATTAAGCTTACATCAAACCTTAATGAGTTGCACTGATTGCCTGACCTAGCTAAAAGTAAGTTTTGTTTATATCCGCACTTCCGTCGTCCGATGGGTAGGTTGTTGATAACGTCCTCTATTTGCTGGTCTCATCATTCGGGTTATCGTACTTTGGACTCATGCTATGCCTTCTGACGTAATTCTTGACGTTGGTGTCCGCTGTAACTTATGTTCAGTGAGATGGAAAACGGAACAGATCCCCTATTTAGGTATATATATATTTTAACGCAGAAATTGCTAATAATTTGGAAACTAAATGATGAAGAATTTGCCGAGGAATTTGTCAAAATAGTCCCGAAGAGTTTTCGGACGAACACAGTTATAAGATTTTATAACTCTTCCATTTACTTACTGATTATAGTGGAAGTAAATGAAAGAATTTTTAAGTCTCATTACTAATCCCGATGAATTTGCCGGCGAAATTTCGAGAAATTTTGCGACGAAATTGTGAAGAATTTGTTGAGGTAATTCCCAAGAGTTTGTCGACGATATGTCGAAGAATTTTCCTACGATATTTTGACGAAAGAGTTTGCCGAGGAATTCCCAAAAGTTTGCCAAAGAAATTTCGTTAAGATTATTGACGAAGCTCCGAAGAAAGTGCCGAGAATATTTTGAAGAAATGGTTTGTCAAAGAATTTTTGAAGTGTTTGCTGATGAACTTTGAATAAATATTCGATTAAATTCCGAAGAATTTCGCGAGGAGGTTCGCTAAGGAATTCCTAATGAATTTGAAGCCGAATTCCCGAAGAATTTGAAGCCGAATTCCCGACGAATTTGCCGTGGAATTTCCGAAATATTTACAGAGGATATTTCTATGAATAATCGAGAATCCCGAACATATTTCTGGAGAAACTCCGAAAATAATGCCGAGGATATTTTAACGAATGAATCTCCCGAGGCATTTCTAAAGAATTTTTCAAATGAATGCCAAAGAGTTCCCGGATAAAAATGTACTATTGGCTCAATAGTGTAAACAATTGAATTACCATACAATGTACGGTATACAATAGGATACATTGTTTCTTGATGGTTGCACAGATTGTATCAACACTGAGGATACAATACATCAACATATTTCTCTGATGTAACAATACTTGCAATTGTTTCTGAAACGTTTTCGTACATAAGATTCATACTTTGATAATTTTTAAACGTTTCTTCACATTGCATATAACCTATACAGCAATATTTGCCTCATAGCGCCAAATATGCATATTTTGCCTTTAAATTGCATTGTTGAACAGTAAAGCTGTCACAACTTAGAAATCAAAAATCGTATTGTTTTACTATACAAATACAATACAATCCATTGTATTTTGAACAGTTTTGTTCGGATATTTCAACAATATATTAACCATACACTCTATTGTGTGACTAAAAAAAATGTATGGAAAAATCTCAAATTTTGTATAGTTACGATACTTAACAACCCGTACATTCTATTGCGAAAACTTCATTTACATTTGAGTAAATGGTTCATAACAATGCATTCTAATGTATTTCTATGGTTTCATTTACAATATAATCTATTGCCAATTTAATGTTATTAATAGTAGTGTTACAATAAATTGTATTGTTATTCTACTGTATTTTTATTCGGGTTTCGAGGAGAATCCGAAAAATTTGCCTGGGAAATTTCAAAGAATTTGCCGAGAATCTTCCGATGAATTTGTCGAAGTTTTGTCGAAGAATATGCCGAGGAAATTCCAAAAATTTTCCTGATGATATTTTGGAGAAACTGCTGAGAACTTTTTTTGCCGAATTTCCAAAGCAAATTACCAAGAATTTGCCGAAGATATTTTGACGAAAAAGTTTGCCGAGGTAGTTTTGAAGTTTTTGCTGGAGAAATTCGTAAGAATTAGTCGAGTTACTCCCGAATAATTGACCGAGGAAATTCCGAAGAATTTCCTAAAGATATTCTAAAGAATTTTTCAAAAAAAATTCAAACAATTTGCTTAGAAAATTCCAAAGAGATTGTCGAGGATACGTCGAAGAATCTGCCGCGAAACGCCCAAAGAACTTTTCTGAGGCGAATTCGGAGAAATTGCTGAGAAAATTTTTGCCAAATTTCCCATGTAAATCCCAAGAAATGGCCAAGGATATTTAGACAAAATAATTTTGTGAGAAAATTGTAAAGAATTTGTAAAACTCAACCTCAAAAAAATCCCTACGAATTTGCCGAAGCAATCCTTGAAGAAATTATTAAGAATATCCCGAGGAAATTTCCAAGAATTCGGAGTGGAATTTACGAACAATTTGCCCACGAAATTCCGAAGAGTTTCCCGAGCTGATGCCAAAGAATTTACCGTGGAAATTTTGAAGTATTTGCCAAAGGAATTCCAAAGGATTTATCGAATAAGTCCCAAAGAATTTTCCGATAAATTTGCGTAGAACTTACCAAGTAGTGGTAAATTCTTTGTACTGCCTACAGACAACTCTTCGGAAATTCTATGGGAAATCATTAAAACAAGAGAAGGGTCGTTTGGCCGCAAATTATTCGGCGAAAAACTATTTCTCCGAATACCAAGTAAAGTCGAAAGTCATCTAGCCGAATTGCATTTGACTGAAATTGACGTTTTGGCGAAACAGTTTTTCATCGAAAACGGTTTGGCCGAAAATTTCATGTGGCCAAAGCAACATACAAACTGATAATTTGGCGGAAAAGCCGTTTGCTCTAACAGATCGTTTGGCAGAATCACCAGGACGGATATGCGGTTTGGCCGAAATGGTCGTTTGAAAGAAAAGGACATTTGGCAGAAAATGTCAAGGCTTCTGCCAAACAACCATAGCGGCCAAAGGACCATTTTGGCAATTGGTATTTTCGGTCATTTGTCCTATTTGGCCAATCGATTTTCTCGGCCAAATGACCACTCCGGCCGTATGTTCATTTCGGATAACTAACATTTTCGGCCATATGGATTTTGACCCAAATGTTTGTTCGGCAAAACACAAATAGCCTTTTCGTTATTTGACCGAAAGTCACACGGCAAAAGCCATGATCGATGATCGGCCAAACGACTTTTTTGCAGGATAAGCCAAACGAAGCATTCGGTCAAATGGCCCTTTCTACACATAAAAGGGAATTTTCGGCCGATTGAGCTATTAAGCCCACCATTTTATTTTTCAGCCATAGGAACTGTTCGATCAATTCACATTTTCGGCCAACTACCTTTAGGTTAGATGGGCTTCGGTCAAATGGTATGTTCGGTCAAACGACATAATCGGCAAAGCAACTTCCGGCCTAGTGGCCTTCAGCCAAATGGCTTTATGCCAAACCATTCTTTTTCGTTCAAAAATTATATTTAAGGGGATACGGGAAGCACGAACAATCATCAAATCGTCATCATTTTCATCATTGAATGCTTAATTTTTTTCTACAACAAATATGATTTTGAAAAAGTATCAGCGGCGCGTGCTTACTTTCCAACTACATGCTGATACATTTACAGTTACATCAAACAACTAAAAACCGAAATACGCCGCTCCAAAGTTACGAGGTGATAATGCTAGAAAGAGACAGAAGATAGGGAAAATAACACGGCTTGAAGTGCTTCCCCGAGCCACCTTAAAGGATTTGTTTTTTGGATTTCATCCAAAGACATCCTGCGGAATTTCCACTCGAAGTTTTTTCTTAATTTTTACGGAGAGCTTTGCGAGATTTCAACGGGAAATTGAATGGTATTTTCAAGAAAATCATTGGTACCGTTTTGACTCAAATTCCGAACTTGACTCGTATTCCGAACACTCGCTTTCAAGTGGCAATTTTGGCTTTTTTCGTGTAATTTTCTCCATAGCATCTTCAATTATTTTGTTATCATGATCCTAGGCCTGGTAAACCGATGAAAAATCAGTTATGGGGCGCAAAAAGGTCAGTGTTCGGAATATGAGCCTTGTTCGGAATTTGAGTCAAAACGGTATTTGTTGTCTGGAAATTCTACTGAAGCTTCGTAATTTCAAAGAAAATTCTGTAGACATCTTCAAATTTGAATCGGCGAGGAAAATTATAGATCGGCGGCGTGACAAATTTTAAACGGCGGCGCGCCGTGAAGTGTGAAATGAGAAGTGAGAAGTTAGAAGTGCGACATTTGTTATGCGAAGTAGTAGTGAGATGTGCGAAATAAAAAATGAATAGAGAAAGTGCGAAGTGAATAGTAAGAAGAAGGAGGTGAGAAGGAAAAAGTAAGAAGTAAGTAGTGTGAAATAAGGAGTGAAAAGGGAGTTGTAAAAAAGTAAGAAGTAAAAACTGACAACCTAGGAGCGAGAAGTAAGAAACGAGATTTTCTTCTGTTTCTTACTTTTTTTTTATCATCTTCTTTCTTGTGTCTTCCTTCTTTTTATATGTCTTATGTCCCTTCCTCATTGCTCACCCCTTGCTTCTGTTTATCTCTTTACTCATATCATACTATCCTCACTTTGCAACTATCGCAACTCACTTCCGTTTCTCAGTACGGTTCCTTCAATATCCAGTAGGGGAGAGTTCACTGTGCAAAGCACTGGCCAAGAAAATCCCGGAGAATTTCTCGAATTTTCAAAGGAACTTCGAATAATTTGCCGCGGAATTTACGAAAAATGTATTTCCGAGAATCCCGAAGAATGGTCTGAGAAAATTCCGAAGAAATTGCGGGGAATATGCTGACGATTTACCAAAGAATTTGTCGAATACATCCCAAGGAATTTCCCGTGGAAAATACAAAGAATTTGTCGAGAAAATTTTGAAGAATTTCCGGTGTGACGTCGAAAACGTTTGGCCGTCAAGCAAAATCACGACGAACGCCACCGCCGACAATTTCTGGACCGGCGTACACCTCTAGTACACCTAACCTAATAAATTTATTCAAATTTATTTATTATCAAAAGGTCAACAATTGATTGCTGATAATAATAAGTAATTATTTATTTTTATACTTTACTAGTCGACCCGGCAGACGTTGTCCTGCATAGTAGGCGAGAATGTGCGTTCCGAACTGCCCATGCAAAGTTCGCATAGGAATCACAATTTTAGTTTTTCACGATTTGCACAACTTTACTCGTAATTTTCGCATTAGGAAATATCATATAAACCCGTCGGAAACTATAACGAATGTTTCTGCTGAAGAAATGAAAAAAATCTATCCAGCCGTTTTCGCGTTATGCGGATACGAACACAGTCCATTTCATTTTTATATATAAGATTTATACTTTCAACTGATTTCCACTTGTTTAATTTATTCGTTGCGATGTTTATGTTTATGACCTTTCTTAGCCGTGCGGTAAGATGCGCGGCTGCAAAGCAAGACCATGCTCAGGGGACTGGGTTCGATTCTCGGTCCGGTCTAGGAAATTTTCGGGTTGGAAATTATCTTGACTTCCCTGGGCATAAAAGTATCATCGTGTTAGCCTCATGATATACGAATACAAAAATGGTAGCTTGGCTGAGAAACCTTGCAGGTAACAAATGTGGAAGAGCTTAATGAGCAATCACGTGGTTGGTCAAAATAACTTAAATTTGGTATGGTGGGCAAACATTAGGGTTTCCATTTTGCCGTGCAGAGCATTTTAAATCAGATGAACCTGCCGTCTCCCAATCCCTCTGCAAACAAGATACTCTGTTGAGGGATTCCTATGTATGCTTAAGAGAGCAAATCCATCCAACGTTCCATTTGTGCAAAATCATCTGTTCCACGCTGAATGATTATAATGCGGTTTGTGCCTTCTGATGGAGAAAGGGCACGAATAGCGTACACACGATGCTCCCGGAAGTAAGCCATTAGCTCAAGGTCATAATCCTTGGCCTACCAGATTACACCCACCCGTTCGTTGAAAAACAAGCTCAGAGGGATCAAAGTGATCCCCATCAGGCGCTTGGAAGGAGTAAACAACCCATTCTGTTAGTCTGGGAAAGGGTTCCGTTATCATAACCGAGCTTATGAAGGTAAGTGCGGTGTTCGATAATGCCATTGAATAGGAGCGGCATTACCCAGAGAAATAAGAAGCGACACAGTGTGGAATATGTCTAGCATTTTATCATGGTAGCAAAAATTATTCTATGGAAGCGCGTTGTGGTAAATGCGGTAGTGCCAAGGTGAGAGCCCGAGTGTACCAATTGTGATGTCATTCACGAGGTAAATTGCCATTCTTCCAGGTCCTATTGTTGTGGTTTCGTTCTTCATAAGAAATACAGGAAATACCGCAACAATAGGGCTGACCTTAAAAAAATATAACAATGATGGACAAACTGCGTCCAATTTTTGTGGTAGATAGTTCGTTTTTATTACAATAAAAACAAAACAACATAAGTTTAGCACAATTGACGTAATGTTTACCAAACTAGAGTTAAATAGCCCTTATTCAACTGCCGCATTATGAAAACAGATCAATTCATTTCTAATAAATTTTTGAAATCAATTTTATTTTGACGCGATGTTTAACCCTTTCCATAATCAGACGTTTTACCCTGGCTCAAAACTCTTTAGGTTATTCTTATTGAAGACGTATACATTTACTGGAAATAATATATATAATAAATATAAGTCATAAGACGAGTTTAGTATTATTCCATTTGTTGTAATCTTTACATATATACATATTTCGACCTCGACTGTAAGGCTGTCTTCAGTGGCTCGTACTTGACTCGGTTTAAGGACACTCCTCACGGAACCCAAACTTCAAAGTACTGGCGTTTTCAAGGGCACATCATTCGTCACGAAGGCAACTGACAACTGTCATTTTTATTATTTTAGCTTTGCTGCGTCACAGCATGCGTGCAATACTAAAAATGACAGTTGTCCGTTGCTTCCGTGACGAGTGATGTGCCCTTGAAAATGCCAGTACTTTGAAGTTTGGGTTCCGTGAGGAGTGACCTTAACCCTTATGTTACCGACAGGGTATCCGGGTACCTTTTTCGTTTTCAAGTGAATTTTTTTTGGGTTCTAAACATCGCAGGAAATTGGAACTCCATGATATCTTCAAACTCGGCAAAGTTTAGGTTTGGGTGCTATCAAAATGAAAATTCAGGAGGGGGGGGAGGCTTGGGGAGGTGCTTCTGAATATTTTTGCCCCGTAACGTACCGACAGGGTAACCGGGAACCCACGTTTTGGTATAACCATAACTTCGTCAGTTTTCAACCGATTTGGACGATTCCGTTTGCTATGGATTCAGGAATTTGTCACCTATCCGATCCATGATACATAGAACCGGTTCGGATTACCCGGTTACAAGAATTCTGGATTTGCTAGACCATGTCTCAAAAATAGATAAGTTGATACTAGGGTAAAGTGCCCAATAGTGGACCCCCAACCAATAGTGGACCCTACAGACATTTTTGCATTATAACAGCGCAATGTGAACATTTTTCTATGAAATTCCATCGGGAGAACCTACCTTACAGTCCTATGATTTGATTACATGCAAAGGAAATGCTATGGAAATAAAAATTAGATGATTTTTTACAATTCTTTAAAAAATAAACACGAGAGTGTCCATTATAGGAATTTTTGGGGGGTCCATAATAGGGAAGAAGAACGTCCCGAAACGGAACATAAAAATCAAATTAAGTGTCGGCTATAGGGAAGCAATTTCCTATTGTGGACCCCTAGGGGGTCTACTATAGGGCGAGTTCAGTCAGACTCTAAAATGTTAATTTCAATGAATAACGTCGTGTATTTGAGTGTTTTATGTATGTATCGTGAAGAGGAGATGCAGAGCTTGGTATTAGATGTCAAGCAGAATTATTATGTTGAAAATTTCTACTCCTTATGACAGGAAGAGCAAAATTCCGCTACTAGGGGGTCCACTATTGGGCATTTTACCTTATATAAACAAAATGATGATTTATTGTATCCTGAGTTACCAGTTTCTTAGAAAATTCGAGTATTATGACTTCACAACGTATTAAGACCACCTGATCATTTGGTCTCGGAACGAACATCCCATAATAGGTTCCCGTGGGCCATATAGTGGCCACAAATTCATCTAGAAGAAACCCTGGCAATATGGGTATCAAAATTCTTGGAATTGTCCCGGAAACTTGTTTTCCATGTAGTTGAGACCATAGGATGGATATCAACCGGAACGGTCATTCTGGAAAAGGTTCCCGTGGTTCCCGATACCCATATCAACATTCTTGGAATTGTTTCGGAAACATGTTTTCCAAGAAGATGGGACATTAGGCCGAATATTGAGAAGTGAGCAGTGAGAAGTGGAAAGTAAAAAGTGGAAAGAGAAAAGTAAAAACTGAAATGAAAGAAATGAGAAGAGAGAAGTGAAAAGTGACACAGTGTTCACCCGATTCTGTCACTCCCCGATTTTGTCTACCTCTGATTTTATCACATTTTTGTTAAGATCAACCTAATCACTATGTGTTTTTATTGATAATAATATGAACAATCCTATTCCAGTGTGTAACACACATTATATAACTAAACTACTTTTGACGTGTAAACACTTATTCAGATCTAATAAACGCGCTTTACGCAACGGACGTGTTGGTGTTTCTCTCTGCTGCTCATTTCCTTCTATCAGGTTATGGTCTCAGCAAGAATCGTGTTCGATCGGTGTTGTTTTCGGCGCGTGTGAAAAGAGAAACCGCGGGTAAGTAAAAGTTTTCTCGGTTAGTGGATTTTCTGCGCTGAATTCTGTGCGAGATGGAGGACGATAAGAAAATTTATTTGTTCGATGGCTCCAATTACGCGAATTGGAGTTTTCGCATGGAAATGCACCTCGAGGAGCTGAATTTGCTTGATAAAGAAAGGCTTAGAAATAGAAGAAGTGGCGGAGCTCCAAGTGTCGCCGACTGATTCGGTCAGAAAAGGAAAAGAAAGTGGCAGAACGGCAGAAGAAAAATGTGAACACGTCAAGGGGAAGCGAACTCCGGCACAAATCTGAATAACTCTGTAAAACACATTCGCCCGGAAAGGAATTTCTGGCCAATTCTATCTGCTCAAAAAGCTGTCGGCCATGAAATTTGATGAGCTCGGTTCCCTGCAAACGCATTTGCTACAATTCGAACGAATGGTGCGTGATCTTGACTCGGCGGGGGTTAAACTTCAGGAGTGTTTGGTTGTGTTTTATTTACTGCAAACGATGGCCCGGTCATATGGACAGCTTGTGACGGTGCTTCAAACCCTCCCTACCGAACAATGTTGCTTTGTGAGAGTGTAAAACGAGAAAACTGCGATGTGTGGGCAACTGCAGAAGATTCTACCGCTTTTGCCGGAAAAAGTGGTAACCCTCCGAAATTCAAGTGTTATTCGTGCGGGAAGATTGGACACAAACGCTCAGAGTGCCCTTCTCATAAGCAATCTGGTGGCACGAAGAAAAGCAAACAGTGGAAGAGAGAGAAGGCTCATTCCGGAGAGTCAGAGGTGGTTTTTGTTGGTGATTCGCTTAGTGCTAGTTCGGAAACCAATCAATCAAAGTGGATTTTGGATTCCGGAGCCTCAGACCATATGATCTGTTGTGCTAACTGGTTACGCGATGTACGAAAACTGGATACACCGGTTAAGATTCAAGTGGCTTCTGGAGAAACATTGGAGAGTGTTTATGCTGGCAAGGTGGATATGTTGGCCTTGATTGGAAAGCGACAAGTGAAATGTGTTGTTGAAGATGTGCTATTGGTTCCCGGTATGAAATACAATTTGTTTTCGATTCGGCGTCTTGATCAGTTGGGTATGGAAGTAGTGTTTGCGAAAAACGAAGCCTTGATCAAGCGGAATAGCAAATATACTCTATTACCAATATAGTTCACTCTGGCTTATTTGAAGAGACAACCCAGTAGCGCCGCGGTGTCACAAAAGGCAAGCAATGTAGTGAAGAGACATTCTGGGGGGTGCTTAAACGTTTAATTCAATATGCAGTATAACATGGCGAAATAATATTCTAGAAACCATGCCATGACCCCATTTTGATATCTGAGTTTGAAAATAAAATTTTGAAAAATGTAATTGAAATTTTCAAAAAATTTAAAATTAGTGTAATTTTTGCAATTATCGCACCCCTTGGCTATCGTTTTCAGGCGTTAGTTACCTTTTGTGACGTAAGATGGTGTGAATGTGCTGTCTCTTGTTTAATATATGGAGATTTACGAAGTGGACTATATTGTTAATATACTATATTTGGTGATGCCAATGAACGAAATGGAACTATGGCATAGGCGATATGGACATATCGGTAAAAGTGGATTATCAAAACTTGTGAACGGACAAATCGTAAATGGCCTTGAGCTGAAGAATAATATGGGAAGTAGTGATACTGTGTGTGTTCCATGCATGAAAGGTAAGCAGACAAGGAAACCGTTCAAGCAGATGTCATTACCACGGAGTTCTCGGCCCCTCGAACTGATTCACACAGATGTGTGTGGAGCAATGACGCCCACAGCTTGGAATGGTAAGCGTTAGTTTATTACCTTTACTGACGATTGCACACACTTTAGCGCAGTATATTTCTTGCGCTCTAAAGATGAGCCTTTGGATGTTTTTCAAACGTATGTGTCTATGGCTGAGGCACAGTTTGGAAGCCGCGTTAGTGGTTTGCGTTGCGATAACGGCGGCGAGTATATCGGTGAAGATTTTCAGAAATTTTGTCGCACCAAAGGCATCCAACTAGAATATACCGTTTCAAACACACCGGAACAGAACGGTGTGAGCGAAAGACTGAACCGAACGATCATGGATAAGGCGAGGTCAATGATTGAAGATTCAAATATGAGCAAAGTTATGTGGTGCGAAGCAGTACTGACAGCCGTCTATTTGATAAATCGTAGTCCTACTGCAGCTGTGATAGGGAACCAAACACCGTTTGAAAAGTGGCATGGTCAGAAACCTGATGTCTCTAAACTGCGAATTTTTTGAAGTAGGGTTTTTGCCACATACCGAAAGAGAAGCGTAAAAAGTTGGATTCCCATAGTCAAATTTGTCGTTTAGTTGGATATGCTGTAAACGGATATCGAGTGTGGGACGGTCGTAAAGTTGTCCTTGCTCGGGATGTTGTAGTCGAGGAGTCACCATTAGCAGAACAAGTTCGAGGGGTCGATGCAAAGCAGCAACTGGAATCGAATGGCCGACGACAGCTTGCCGGGCCTGTTTGATCCTGCTGAAGTGACGACGGAAAATCAAGTTCAAACCGAAGCCGTTCAAACTGATTATGAAGCAGGAAATAGCGTAGAAGATGGTGAAACTAACAACGAGGAAGGGCATGCTGATGAGGCACAGGATAGTTTCGCAGAACCACGTCGGACTGAACGTATACGGAATCCACCATCGAAGCTTAAAGATTATATATGTGTTGCTTTTGCTTTGAACGCTGAAAGTTGCGTGGAGGACACGGCAAGCATCGATGATCTGAAAAAGATGGAGGACTGGCCAGACTGGAAGCGTGCAATCGAGGAGGAGTTGAGATCGTTGGCAGAAAACGAAACGTGGCAACTCGTTGATCTTCCTCGGGGTCGGCGGGCTATTGACTGTAAGTGGGTGTTCCGTTTGAAGTTGAATTCGGATGGAAGCATTCAGAAACGTAAAGCAAGACTAGTGGCGAAGGGGTTCAGCCAACGGTATGGTTTAGACTTTACGGAAACCTATGCCCCAGTTGCCAGAATGTCAACAGTGCGAACGATGCTTGCTTTAGTGAATCAGCAGAATCTGGTAGCCCATCAAATGGATGTTAAGTCAGCGTTTTTGCACGGTCAACTAACAGAGGATATTTTTATGCGTCAGCCTAGAGGATTTGAGGAGGGAAACCAGGTCTGTAAATTGAACAAATCCATCTATGGACTGAAACAAGCGTCCAAGGCGTGGAACGACCGATTCAACCAGTTCGCGTTGCAAATCGGATTTAAGCGGTGTGAGGAAGATCCTTGTTTATACGTGCGGCATGGCAAGAGTGGACCTGTGTATCTATTGCTATACGTAGATGACATGCTGATCATTTCCAAGTCTCTTCGTGAAGTTCAGATCGTTAAGCAGATGCTGAAGAAGGAATTCAAGATGGTCGACCTTGGTGAAGCCGAGATGTTTCTTGGGTTAAAAATTGAACGAAATGTGGCGGAAGGTGTAATGAAGGAGAAAAATCCAATAAACTTGGACAAACCGTACCGAGAGCTGATCGGATGTTTGACTTATCTGGTAGCCACCTCTCGTCCGGACTTAAGTGCTGCGGTGTCATACTTTAGCCAATTCCAAAGTAATCCATCAGAAGAACATTGGTCTCATGCTAAACGGATTCTCCGTTATTTGCGCGGTACAACAAATCATGGCCTGGTGTACAAGAGGAGCGAATTGGGAACTAAGCAGATTGTTGGTTTCGCGGACGCGAATTGGGCAACGGATGTAAATGATCGACATTCTGTTTCGGGTTTCATTCTTCAAGTTTATGGAGCAACTACGGCGTGGAGCACAAAGAAACAGAGAACGGTTGCTTTATCATCAACAGAAGCCGAATGTTCAGCACTGGCAGAGTGCGTCTGTGAAATTATTTGGTTTCGGAAGTTGTTCATCGAGTTAGGCTTGTTGATGGAAGGACCCATAGATGTTTTCGAAGACAATCAATCCACTATCGCAATTGCAGAATCTGATGCACCATCGAAGCGTCTCAAACATACAGATGTAAAAATCTATTTCATCAAAGAAAATGTCCAAAATGGAACGATAGCCGTAAAGTACATACCAACCGCTGAACAACCAGCAGATATGCTAACTAAGGGTCTTCTACCAGCGCTATTCAATAAGCATTGTTTGAAGCTAGGATTGCCAGCGACCATTTCTATAAAACGGCAATTTCTGCCAAATGATCTGGTCGGTCTAATGACTTTTTCGTCCAAACGACCATTTCGTCCAAATGACATTTTGAGCCAAATAAACTGTTAGGGCAAACAACTTCTTCGGTCAAATTACCAATTCGGCTGAATGAGCCTTTCGGCTGTTTGTCGCTTTCCGCCAAATGTTATTGTCGGTCAAACCATTTTCGACCTAATACCGTTTCGGTCAAACGTTTAATTCAGCCTAATGAAATTTGGCTAGATGACTTTTGGCCTAACCTGTTATTCTTGACATTCGGCCAAACGACAGGTAGGGCCATTTGGCCGATAGACACAAGACCGTCATTCGGCCGAACAAACAATTGGACCAACACCCATCTGGTCGACAATTTTATTTAGCTGAAATGGACATACGCCGAAAATTTTGTTCGGCCGACTGGCCATTTGACCGCAAAAGTCGTTTGGTCAAAAAGTTGTTTGGTCGAAAAGGCCATTTGTCGGGCAAATGAAAATGTTATTTGGCCAAACGGGTGGATATTTTTGACCATATCACCCGTTCAGTAATCAACATTTGGCCGTTGGACCAAATGACATTTTAAACTAAATGGCCCCTTCTTTTAAACAACCATTTCGGCTGAACGACATTTCCAACATTATAACCTATTCGGCCAAACGGCGTGTTAGAGAAAAGTACTTTAGCCAAACTGTTTTCCGTAGTATAACCGTTTTGCTCAAACATTCATTTCGGTCAAATACAATTCGGCTTGATGATTTTCAACGTTAATTATTCGGCCAAACGACTTTCGTCAAATGATTTTCGGATAAATTACCCTTCCTCTTTAATAATTTTCCATTGAATTTCTGAAGAATTTCTTATGGACAAATAATTCCCTGTAGATATCCAAATTTGAGCCCAATAACTCAAAAGATCATGCTTCCGAGACATTTTCATGAATTTTGATAACCATATTGTCAGGGTTTCTATAAAATGATTTTGTGGCCACTTTAGGCCCCACGGGAACCTGTTTCCGGAATAACAGTTCTGGGATTAAATCATAAGATTGTCCTGTAAGGTAGGTAGTATAGTTATATATTTTAAATTTCCAACGAAGTTCATCAGTCATGACGCAAGAAATCTTTATTTGGATGACTATATATCTTAAATGTATATAAACTTTGGGACTTGGCCCAGATAATCCGGAATTCCGGTAACCAGGTAATCCGAATCGGTTTGATGTAACATGTATCGAATAGCGGGTAAGTTCCTGAATCCGTAGCAACCAAAATCGTCAAAATCGGTCACATTGATCATTTTAAGTTCGTGGGTACCCGGGTACCCTGTCGGTAACGTAAGATTGTTTTTTTTGTCGGTAACAAAAGGGTTGAGGAAAAACTATCCAGAATCCAAATGACGTCTACCTCACATTTTCAGAGGCACCCATCTTAACAAAGAAGCAACGAATAACTGTCATCTTTTTATTTTAGCTTTGCTGTGCCGTAGCAAGCATAGAATAAAAAGATGACAGCTGACCGTTGCTTTATAATTTTAAGTGATGCCCTTGAAAACGCGAGGTGGAAAAAAATTGGTAATAGATAATCTACGTTAGCAATCATGCCTCTTATTCATATTAATAACAAGAGAGTTTTAAAATTCTTTTCCACTCACATGAAGAATGCGACGCCGTACTTATTCATTCCGAAGAAAAGTTGATATATTGTTACGTTTTTTTTCCCATTCAGCAATTCAGATGCATACATAATTTATTGTAAAAGGAAAAGTTTCATTCCATTTCAGGAAGAGGAACGACTATTACTCATTTTTTGCTGCTTGTGATATTTATACATAGTTTCCAGAATGCTGGCAAATGGTTTCCTTATTCGTGGGAACCCAAAAAATAAACGATGAGGCCATATACAAGTTGAGCGAAAATTATTCACACATAAATTAATCGAGGATTTACGATCCTTTGTCCATGGTGTGCCATGAATATTACGACTGTGTTTCTTATATCTGTTTTATTCATAAGAGTGCTTCGAGCTAATGAATATCTCAACACATGGTGAGGGCACGATTGTTCAATACCGATTCATTGAGTTCAATCTATGGATCTAGATTTCTGCAACCATTTAGGGATGTATGTAGATCGTAGGATGTTTTTTCTTCGCACGCGGTCATTAAGATGATGGACGTTATGGCAATTTGCTACGGTTTAATGACCTCGTTGAGAATGGAAACGACTTTAGCTGTGGCTTAATTCGGAAGAACCGATTAACTCAGTGAGATGGAATAAAGTATGTTTGTACACATAAATAAATAATACAATACAAGAAACACGAAGGTAACAACCACCATTTCCGAGCTCCTTAAGAAAACAAATTCAAAACTATTCAAATAAAGAAAGGTAGTGTTAAACGAATTTAAACCATTTTTTTTTTTTAAGAAAAAAAATATATATTGGTGATTGTGATTCTAAAATCCCCTTTCAACCAAATCCCATTCGGACTACCTTTGACCAGTTGTACAACTTTCTCGTGCTTTGTACATTGTGCATGGTTTACTGGCAGTGATGTGTTACGCGAAACACATTAGAGTCAGTGCAGTGCTCAGGTGTTATTTATTTGGACTTATTTGCCAGATTACCCAATGTGGAAAGTGTGCACTTAGACACCATCGATTGCGAACGGAGAGAATTATTCTTGGTTGAAGATATGTACTTGTGCACCTGATGCCATCAATATAATTAATACGATGCTGCTAGTGTGCTTAAAATTCTTCACGTTGGATGTTGTAAGCTTGCGTTCAGTTTTCAAGACGGTTCAGGCACTCCATTTCATATATGAAATCTATAGATCTATAGATTTAACAATGATATCAATCCCAAATACTAACAACATTAAATTGAATGTAAACATAGGAACGAGGAAAGAGAATGCATCTTGGGATTTCAACTGTACATTTAGTAATACATCGGATGAGCATTATACAGTATAGGTAATGAACATTTGATACCAGTTCTGTGGAAACAACCTTGATCTTCCGTTCACCAAGAATATTGTAGCCAAGGAATTTCTTCGAAGCTTTCAACGAGTATCGTCTTCTTCGGTTATTACAAACAAAACAGCTCATCACATCTTGTTGCATCGGGGGATAAGATTTTACTAGGAAGCATGTCGCCCACTCATGAGAGCAAGGATAATGTTTACGACATAAAATATATGCGCCCTGTTATGAAGTGTAATTAAATCGTTCAATGGAAATGTTTGATGAGAAAAAATGGAGGAAAATTCCAAATCGCTTGTCCTATTTCATAACTTTTTGTTTTTACTTTTTCTGCTTGTACCACTGTAGGATTATTCAAAAATCGAATTTTTCAAGCTCGTTTATTTGGCAGGCTCAGGCGTGTATAACACTTTACGGAGCCATGGTTCTTTGCGATAAAAACAACCAATATTATTTTATTATACAGTTAGTAAGAGAAGGATAGTAGCCAACGTATTCATCCGGGCATTTGACGTCAGGGATGATGTGGCGTGTCGTCATGCTCAAGGAATAGTTTGATTGGCAGCATCTTTCTCTGTGTTTCTTAACCGCTATTGTGTCGAGATCTACTGTGGTAAATGATCGCAAACAGGCCAACGAGATTGCCACCTGTGAGCTTTTCACTCTCGAATATAAGGTGTATTTACCGTCAGCAGTTTGTGAGATCGCGGGGGTGGTGACGGAGGGAAGTATGACATGCGACGATTTGAAACAAGGTTTCGGTCGTTTCAAGAACGTTTCTTTGCCTCCTGTTGCGATACTGGATTGCAAACAAATGTATTCGGTGTCGCAGGAGGGAGAGAAGCGAATTTATTCCCCGTCTGACTCTTTCTGCGTCACCTTTTCCGGGTCCGCACTGCCTGACTACGTAGTGATTGGCAAACTTCGTCTACCTCTTCGGCTGTATGTACCGAAGGTGATGAACTGTGTTAATTGCAAGCAGCTGGGCCACACCGCTCAGTACTGCTGCAATAAACCTCGCTGTGCATCATGCGGAGAGAAGCATGTGGAGGGGGCGTGCAAGACGGCACCGAAATGTGTCTATTGTAACGAAAGCCCTCCACATGCTCTTGAAGCTTGCCCAACGTACATACAGCAGCGAATCCACCAGAAACGATCTCTTCAGCAGCGTTCTCGGCGAAGTTACGCCGAAATGTTGAGGAAGGCCCGACTAGAAGAGCATAACAAAAATTGAACACAATTTTAACATATTGTGATATTTATAACTTATTTTGATACAATTTTGTTCTGAGTAGCCATTATCTTTCAAATGTTGTAACAGGATTATATCATAATATGATTTGAAAAATACTTAACACCGAATTGCCCAACAGTAGGCAATTAAAATAGATGTAGCAAAGTCTCCCATCCATAGATATCACAACGATGATATAATTTGAGAAGGTTGCCTTATTTGTAATGTTGTTAATTTCATGTTCCCGAAAAATATTCTTGTTCAGACAAAAACAAAAAAAAATGATTGTTGATCACAATCTGGAAACCTATCACGACCTGTAAAAATTCCAACTGCACAGAAACAATATATTTTGTATCTGATTCTGTTTTAAATTTCTAACAGAATATGTTATTTTTATGATAAAATTGTAACAGAATTTGATAGTTTTTTGTTTCCAGTAGTGCATTTTTTGATAGAAATTTTGATATTTTAACAACATCCTGCACCATGTTTCTAACAAATTTTGTTATAAAAATTTAGTATAACATAATAACATATGTTGATATAATTTTGATATGACCTTCTAGTCGGGCCGCTTCTCCAGTCGTTTCTGACACCATCTACTCGTCTCTTCCTTTGGACGATCAAGGTAGCTCCGACTCCGAGGTTGGAAATGGGGTTCCCTTTGTTTCCAATGCCTCAACGAGGAAGAGAATAAAACAGAGCCAGCGACCCTCGAAAAAGCCTAGAAAACAGCCTCAAAGGGAGCCCCAATCCAACATGGTCAAATTCAAAGCGGATGGAAATACTCAAAAACGTTCAACTTTTGTGGTTTCACATCGGGATGATCGAGAGTTTCCACCGCTTCCGGGAACATCTAAAATCCCAGATGCCCCAATTTTTGCGATTTCTCAGCCAGAAAGAGAGCATAGAGAGCGAGCAGAAGAGCCCCCGAGCGCTCCAATGTTCACTCTTTCTGGCATCGTGGAGCTCATCCTCAACTTCTTTGATGCTTCCGACTCCGTGAAGAACATGGTCAAAACTGTTCTTCCTATTCTGACTCCTCTCCTGAAGCAGCTGGCTTCAAAAATGCCCCTCCTGGAGTCATTTGTATCCTTCGATGGCTAACTTAGTCAATAAGGGTAACACGATTTCGATTCTACAGTGGAACTGTCGAAGTATTCTTCCAAAATTAGATATTTTTAAATTTTTAGTTAACAAATTACAATGCGATGCTTTTGCTTTATGTGAAACATGGCTAACACCTGATGTGAACCTTCAATTTCCTGATTTCAACATAATCCGCCGCGATCGGGCAAATCGATATGGAGGGGTGCTTTTAGGGATCAAAAAACAGCACTCCTTCTATAGAGTCGATCTTGCGCCGATGTCTGGCACCGAAGCTGTCGCATGTCAGGTGACTATTCGAGGAAAAGACCTCAGTATCGCCTCGATACATCTTCCTCCAAACACCGCGATATCTCGTAGAGATCTCTCGCACATCTGCTCGGTTATGCCGGAGCCACGGTTGCTCTTGGGAGATTTTAACTCCCACGGAACAGGCTGGGGGAACTGTACGACGACAACCGTTCAACAATGATATACGACCTCTGCGACGACTTTAATATGTCAATTTTGAATACAGGAGAAGTTACACGAGTGGCTCCTCCAGCAAGAGATAGCCGTCTAGATCTTTCCATTTGTTCGAGCTCATTATCGTTGGACTGTACTTGGAAGGTGGTCCAAGATCCCCATGGTAGTGATCATTTGCCGATCGAAGTCTCGATTTCCAATGGACGTAATCAATCTGTTTCTATTGACCTCTCATATGACCTCACGAAGCACATCGATTGGGGCACATATGCGGAGGCCATAATTGATGGCGTAATGTCGATAGAAGCACTTCCACCGCGAGAAGAGTACGAGTTTCTATCCCAGTTGATCCTTGACAGTGCTCTTCAGGCACAATGCCGGCCAGTGCCAGGAGCTTCGGTTCGTAGGAAACCACCCAGTCCGTGGTGGGATGTCGAGTGTACACAACTTTATCGCAAGAAATCCGCCGCTTTCAAAGAATTTCGGAAACACGGTTCGATCGTTCTTCACAAACGGTACATCGCGCTCGAGATCCAGTTCAAGAAACTGGTCAAAGTGAAGAAACGTGGATATGGGCGCACTTTCGTTGAAGGTTTATCGCGCGAGACTTCAATGAAAACTCTGTGGACCGTCGGGAGAAGAATGCGCAACGCGTCGTCCGTAAACGAAGATCGTGAAAGCTCGTCACGGTGGATACTTGACTTCGCAAAGAAAGTTTGTCCGGATTCGGTGCCGGTGAAACAAGAGCTACGTGATGCTTTTGCTGACACGGATGACATGGATCGCCCCTTTTCGATGATTGAATTCTCGCTTGCTCTCCTTTCATGTAACAATTCCGCTCCAGGGATGGATAGAATCAGGATCAATTTGCTTAAAAACCTCCCAGACGTCGCGAAGAGGCGCTTATTGAGCCTGTTCAACCAGTTTCTGGAGTGCAACATTGTTCCGGATGATTGGAGGCAAGTGAGGGTGATAGCCATCCAGAAGCCCGGAAAACCCGCGTCGGATTATAACTCGTATCGCCCCATCGCGATGCTGTCATGTCTTCGGAAGTTGTTGGAGAAGATGATTCTCTTCCAGCTAGACAAATGGGTTGAATCGAATAGTATTTGTCAGATACACAATTTGGTTTCCGCAGGGGCAAGGGAACGAACGACTGTCTTGCGTTGCTTTCTTCAGAAATTAAGCTTACTTTCGCTAAAAAAGAGCAAATGGGCTCAGTTTTTTTGGACATTAAGGGGGCTTTTGATTCAGTTTGCGTCGATGTCTTATCCGACAAACTCCACTCGTGTGGACTTTCACCAATTTTAAACAATTATTTGTACAATTTGTTGTCAGAGAAGCGTATGAGTTTTTCTCATGGTGACTCGGCAACTTCACGAATTAGCTACATGGGTCTCCCCCAGGACTCATGTTTAAGCCCCCTTCTTTACAATTTTTACGTCAGAGACATTGATGAATGTCTCATGCCAAATTGCTCGTTAAGGCAGCTTGCAGATGATTGTGTTGTATCCGTTTCGGGGCCAACCGCAGTTGATCTGCAAGGACCGTTCCAAGATACTCTGGACAATTTGTCCACTTGGGCTACGAAGCTGGGTATCGAATTCTCTCCGGAGAAAACTGAGATGGTTGTCTTTTCAAAAAAACATAAGCCGGCAAAGTTCCCGCTCCAACTGATGGGTGAGACAATCACTCATAGCATGTCTTCTAAATACCTCGGGGTCTGGTTCGACTCGAAATGTACCTTCGGGAAGCACATTGTGTATCTGACACAAAAATGCCAGAAACGGATCAACTTCATGCGATCAATAACCGGAACATGGTGGGGAGCGCATCCCGAAGATCTTATGACGTTGTATAGAACAACCATTTTGTCGGTCCTCGAATACGGTAGTTTCTGCTTCCAGTCCGCGGCTAAAACACACATGCTGAAGCTTCAAAGGATTCAGTACCGCTGTCTCCGTATCGCGTTAGGATGTATGAATTCGACACATACGATGAGCTTGGAAGTACTTGCGGGAGTACTGCCACTAACAGATCGTTTCGCGGAATTATCGCTCCGGTTCCTCATCCGCTGTGAGGTTCTCAATACATTGGTCATTGACAACTTCGAGAAGCTACTCGAACAAAACCCTCAATCTCGATTCATGAGTATTTACCACTGGTACATAACGCTGGAGGTAAGCCCATCTTCGGTTGACACCAATCGTGATAACTTCTTAGACTCTTACAGTTCCTCTGTTACTTTTGATCTGTCCATGAAGCAGGAGGTTCATGGAATACCAGACTTTCTGTGTGCGGTGGTCATACCTCCATTATTTGCAAGCAAATACGGGCACGCCAGTGAGGAGAGAAGCTTTTTTACAGACGGGTCAAAAATGGATGACTGCACTGGTTTCGGTGTTTTCAACGTTTTTCATAGCGCCTATTTTAAGCTCAAAGAGCCTTGTTCCGTGTATACTGCTGAGTTAGCAGCTATACACTATTCACTCGAGCAAATCGCATCCCTACCTCCTGACCACTTTTTCATCTTCACCGACAGTCTAAGTTCCTTGGAGGCTGTTCGGTCAATGAAACTCAGTTAAGCACTCAGCGTATCTACTGAATGGGATACGGAAAGCTTTGAGTGCCTTATCACAACGGTCTTACACAATCACCATGGCTTGGGTCCCTTCTCATTGCTCGATCCCGGGAAATGAGAAAGCGGACTCTTTGGCTAAGGTGGGCGCTATGGAAGGTGATATTTACGATCGGAAAATCACCTTCGATGAATTTTTCACATTAGTTCGTCAGGAAACCTTGAACAGCTGGCAACAGAAATGGACAAATGGGGAGTTGGGTAGATGGCTGTATTCAATTCGCCCGCAGGTGTCGAAGCGTCCATGGTTCAAAAAATTGAATATGGGACGAGACTTCATTCGAACCATGTGTCGTCTAATGTCCAATCACTACACTCTAAATGCACATCTTTTCAGAGTGGGGCTCTCAGAAGGAAATCTCTGTGTTTGCGGCGAGGATTATCAGGACATCGATCATGTCGTGTGGGCGTGCGAGGAGCATCGTGGCCCCAGATCTGCGCTAACTGAACATCTACGGGTCCGAGGAAAACAACCAAAGCCTATTAGGGAAGTGTTGTCGGGCCTTGATCTAGAGTACATGTCCCTGGTCCACCAATTTTTGAAAGTTGCTGATGTAAAACTGTAATCATCGTCTGCCCATTCCCTTGTCTGTCGTACCCCATATCGATTGTCTTCCTCTTGTTGTACATTTCCATGTCTGTCGTTAATCCCTTCCGTATGTCCTCCTCTTGTCGTTGTCTTCCAAAAAAGTTTGTTTGTCCCGTTACAGATGTAAAAATTCGAGGAATGTCAACTTTGTGAACATCAGCATCGTAATTACTTAAATCCTTTCCTTTCCTACTGTATTATTGTATTCCCTAACCTCGACTAAACCGCGAGTCTTTCGGTTCCCCAAAACTAACACTATGTATAAGAATCAAGAAATGTATTGTTAAACTTGATTTCGGCTCCGTAACGCTTCACGGCAAATGAGCCTTCCAAATAAACGAAAGATTTAAAAAAAAAATCTACTGTGTTATTCTGCTGTACAGAATCCACACAGAATCTATTTTTAGATTTCCATTATTCGTTATTGTTGTCGTTTCCAGTCCATCTCATCATAAGGCCATTGTGTCCGTTTGTCCATGTCGTGTGTATCCAATGATTGTTGCATTGTTCGGTTGCCATTTATCCGGGGAACGTTGGAGGATTGCCTCCAAGAAGAACAAGTTGCCAGTTGTCATCAGGCAGCCGTGACGATAAGGTACGTACCTCAAACGCCATCGTATGGGCTGCGGATCCGAAGACTGACGAGGGTTTGAAAAAAAAAACAAAATATTAGATTTTGCTGTCAGAAGTACAAAGAAAATTATGAATGGTATGCATATAGACAACATCGTGTTCTCCCAAAACACCTCGAACTTTGTTGGAGGGTTGTTTACTTCGGGCCACAAGGGTGTCCAATAGTTGCTCTCTGGAGGCGTCATTTTCCGAGCAGAACCAAGCTACGTGATCGATATCATTCATAAGTTGTTATCGACCA
Source organism: Armigeres subalbatus (assembly GCF_024139115.2). Lineage (NCBI taxonomy): Eukaryota > Metazoa > Arthropoda > Insecta > Diptera > Culicidae > Armigeres > Armigeres subalbatus. The sequence goes on along the minus strand of NC_085139.1, from coordinate 269,163,824 downwards.
GGTTAATTCTGTACAGATGTGCGTTTAGTGAATAGTGATTGGACATGAGTCTTGACATCACGCGAATGAAACCGCGACTTAAGTCCTCACCTCTGAACCACGCTCGCCCAGAAACTTTTGGAACTATGGAAAATAGCCACCGTCCGAGTTCATTGTGTGTCCAATTCCTTTGCCAACTTTGAAGAGTACTCTGACGGACTAATGGGAAAAACTCGTTGCTCGAGAATTGTCTATCACAAACCTCACCTTAACCGAACTTTTTATAGAAGCCTAATATTTGTGTGTATGTATTTTTTTAAATTGATTAATGACACCATTCCCTGATAGAATGTGGTAATCATTATTTTTTTCCACTGTGATGCTCCAACCCGGGACCGCAGGATACGCCTTCTAATACGCGGGTTCTATCATTTAAATGTTTCGTCAATTCTGTTTAAACTACTCCGGTCCTACCAATCTGCCTTACTTCGGAAAAATCGGCCTGTTGTGCTGATGAGCACCACTCCTTGGTATTTGATGTACCCAGCCTTAAATTTTAAGTTGCTATCACCTCAACGACTTAAAATAGTTGATTCTTCGTAACCTACTCGGTCTAGTCCCCGACGGCAGATCTAGCGTACTCCGACAGAAGACTTCCCGGCGAAGGAATTCCTCCCGAAACCGAAGCCATTCATCCGGGTGCCAAGGTCGGTCTAGTTTCTTGTTCGCTTTGCCTCCATCCTTCTGGGAACACGAGACGCTGCTACGACTTCCGAGAAAGGCTTTATATATACACTTCTGAGCCCTGGCTAACGTTAGTGCGCCGAGCATGGCTCGAATCCTCCTGATTTCTCCCGGCGTCGGAGGTGGATATTTCCGTTAATCTTTAGAAATTTCTCACGAAATTCCTTCAGGAAATCCAATTAAATTTTCTTTAAAAACTCCTGCAGAAATTCCTTTAGGACTCACTATTTTATTCTTCAATATTTTTTTTCGTAAGAATTCTTTCAACAAAATTTCCGGAATTTTGAAAGGAATATTACATCGTTCCACTAAAGCAGCGGTTCTCAACCTTTTTCTTGGGAGGTACCCCTTCGATCTTTTGCGTTCATTGTGGTACCCCCTATTTTTATCACCCTGATGAAAATAAGCGTAACTAATATATTCGATAAACGCTCCTTCCTGCAATACTTTGAAGATCCGAGCCTCTTGAAAGGAGGCTTCCGAGCCTCTTGAAAGGAGGCTTCCGAGCCTCTTGAAAGGAGGCTTCCGAGCCTCTTGAAAGAAGGCTTCCGAGCCTCTTGAAAGGAGGCTTCCGAGCCTCTTGAAAGGAGGCTTGAGCCTCTTGAAAGGAGGCTTCTGAGCCTCTTGAAAGGAGGCTTCTGAGCCTCTTGAAAGGAGGCTTCTGAGCCTCTTGAAAGGAGGCTCTGAGCCTCTTGAAAGGAGGCTTCTGAGCCTCTTGAAAGGAGGCTTCTGAGCCTCTTGAAAGGAGGCTTGAGCCTCTTGAAAGGAGGCTTCTGAGCCTTCTTGAAAGGAGGCTTCTGAGCCTCTTGAAGGAGGCTTCTGAGCCTCTTGAAAGGAGGCTTCTGAGCCTCTTGAAAGGAGGCTTCTGAGCCTCTTGAAAGGAGGCTTCTGAGCCTCTTGAAAGGAGGCTCTGAGCCTCTTGAAGGAGGCCTGAGCCTCTTGAAAGGAGGCCTGAGCCTCTTGAAAGGAGGCTCTGAGCCTTTTGAAAGGAGGCTTCTGAGCCTTTTGAAAGGAGGCTCTGAGCCTCTTGAAAGGAGGCTTCTGAGCCTCTTGAAAGGAGGCTTCTGAGCCTCTTGAATGAGGCTTGGTGAGCCTCTTGAAAGAAGGCTCTGAGCCTCTTGAAAGGAGGCTTCTGAGCCTCTTGAAAGGAGGCTTGCGAGCCTCTTGAAAGAAGGCTTCTGAGCTCTTGAAAGGAGGCTTCTGAGCCTCTTGAAAGGAGGCTCTGAGCCTCTTGAAAGGAGGCTTCTGAGCCTCTTGAAAGGAGGCTTCTGAGCCTCTTGAAAGGAGGCTTCTGATCCTCTTGAAATGAGGCTTGCGAGCCTCTTGAAAGAAGGCTTCCGAGCCTCTTGAATGGAGGCTTCCGACCCTTTTGAAAGGAGGCTTCCGAGCCTCTTGAAAGGAGGCTTCCGAGCCTCTTGAAAGGAGGCTGAGCCTCTTGAAAGGAGGCCTGAGCCTCTTGAAAGGAGGCTTCCTGAGCCTCTTGAAAGGAGGCTTCTGAGCCTCTTGAAAGGAGGCTTCTGAGCCTCTTGAAGGAGGCTTGAGCCTCTTGAAAGGAGGCTTCTGAGCCTCTTGAAAGGAGGCTTGAGCCTCTTGAAAGGAGGCTTCTGAGCCTCTTGAAAGGAGGCTTCTGAGCCTCTTGAAAGGAGGCTTCTGAGCCTCTTGAAAGGAGGCTGAGCCTCTTGAAAGGAGGCCTGAGCCTCTTGAAAGGAGGCTTCTGAGCCTCTTGAAAGGAGGCTTCTGAGCCTCTTGAAAGGAGGCTTCTGAGCCTCTTGAAAGGAGGCTTCTGAGCCTCTTGAAAGGAGGCTTCTGAGGCCTCTTGAAAGGAGGCTTCTGAGGCCTCTTGAAAGGAGGCTTCTGAGCCTCTTGAAAGGAGGCTTCTGAGCCTCTTGAAAGGAGGCTTGAGCCTCTTGAAAGAAGGCTTGAGCCTCTTGAAAGGAGGCTTGGAGCCTCTTGAAAGGAGTCTTCTGAGCCTCTTGAAAGGATGCTTCTGAGCCTCTTGAAAGGAGGCTTCTGAGCCTCTTGAAAGGAGGCTCTGAGCCTCTTGAAAGGAGGCTCTGAGGCCTCTTGAAAGGAGGCTTCTGAGCCTCTTGAAAGGAGGCTTCTGAGGCCTCTTGAAAGGAGGCCTGAGCCTCTTGAAAGGAGGCTTGAGCCTCTTGAAAGGAGGCTTCTGAGCCTCTTGAAAGGAGGCTCTGAGCCTCTTGAAAGGAGGCTTCTGAGGCCTCTTGAAAGGAGGCTTCTGAGCCTCTTGAAAGGAGGCTTCTGAGCCTCTTGAAGGAGGCTTCTGAGCCTCTTGAAAGGAGGCTCTGAGCCTCTTGAAAGGAGGCCTGAGCCTCTTGAAAGGAGGCTTCCTGAGCCTCTTGAAAGGAGGCTTCTGAGCCTCTTGAAAGGAGGCTTCTGAGCCTCTTGAAAGGAGGCCTGAGGCCTCTTGAAAGGAGGCTTCTGAGCCTCTTGAAAGGAGGCCTGAGCCTCTTGAAAGGAGGCACTGAGCCTCTTGAAAGGAGGCTTCTGAGCCTCTTGAAAGGAGGCTTCCTGAGCCTCTTGAAAGGAGGCCTGAGCCTCTTGAAAGGAGGCTTGAGCCTCTTGAAAGGAGGCTTCCTGAGCCTCTTGAAGGAGGCTCTGAGCCTCTTGAAAGGAGGCTCTGAGCCTCTTGAAGGAGGCTTCTGAGCCTCTTGAAAGGAGGCTCTGAGCCTCTTGAAAGGAGGCCTGAGCCTCTTGAAGGAGGCTTCTGAGCCTCTTGAAAGGAGGCTCTGAGCCTCTTGAAAGGAGGCTTCTGAGCCTCTTGAAAGGAGGCTTGAGCCTCTTGAAAGGAGGCTTCTGAGCCTCTTGAAAGGAGGCTCTGAGCCTCTTGAAAGGAGGCTTCCGAGCCTCTTGAAAGGAGGCTTCCGAGCCTCTTGAAAGGAGGCTTCCGAGCCTCTTGAAAGGAGGCTTCCGAGCCTCTTGAAAGGAGGCTTCCGAGCCTCTTGAAAGGAGGCTTCCGAGCCTCTTGAAAGGAGGCTTCCGAGCCCTGTTCGAGCTCCTGTTCAAGTCTCTTGAAAGAAGGCTTCTGAAATACTTGAAATGAGGTTTCCGTGTCTTTTGAAAAGATTTTACCGAGGCTCTTAAAATGAGGCTTAATTCCGAGCCTCTTAAAAAGCCGTTTAAAAGGAGGTATTCAAGTCGCTTTGAGGGGGGCTTTAAAGCTTCTTAGCTTTTAAGAAAATAGTCTTTTAAGCCTCTCAAATAGGGCCAGATTTTAGTTCATGCATATTCTTAACATATCAATATTTTTCCAACATATACTTATTTTTTGTTTCGATCAGATTTTCAAAATTTGTTCCTTCTTCGTTTGGTCTTTAACATTTTTGTACTACAGCCCTTCATGTACTGTGCTGGTTGTGGTAGGCAAGATTAACTAGGATTTAATTTGCTGATTGAATTTGCGTGCATTGCATTTTATGTACAATGCAAAGTTTTTGAATCAAAAATTAAACAATTATCAAAACTTTATCAATCAAGAAATTTTATTACATCCGCCATTGCGCATTTTTTCCGAGGTACCCCCTGAGGCCAGCGAAGGTACCCCCAGGGGTACATGTACCCCAGGTTGAGAACCGCTGCACTAAAGGAATTTCTCAGGAAATTTACAAAGGCCTTTTGCGAGGGTTTACGAAAGAATTCCTTGAGGAGGATTCAAATGAGCTCCTGGGAAAATTTTATAAATTACTGCTGGAGGAGGAGAAATTTTTGAAGAAATTCTTAAAGGAAATTCAAAATAATTTCAGGAAGAATTTTCGATTGAAGTCTCGAAGAAATTTCTAAAGAACAGCCTGCATAGGTTTTCGAAAGGATTTTCTTAATGAATTTCTGAAGGAATTGTTGAACAAATTTCCTGAATAATTACCATAGGAATACACAATAGTAAGATCAAACACTGTTTTGAACCTAGAATTAAGAGTTCATGCCAAAAAGAAAAACCCCAAAATATCGGGATTGCAGTCGACCCATCATCATACTTCTTCGGATGTTCTCAAAAATTCCTTAGGAATTTACTTTAGGAGTTGCTTCAGAAATTTCTCCATTATTCATCCAAGAAATATTTCATGAATTTATCCAAAATTTCATCCGGAAAGTCCTCCAAACATTTTTTTTTCGTAAAAAAATAATTTCGTGAAATAAAAATAAATCATCAAGAAGTTATTTTAGGCATACCTTCAAAAGATCCTCCAGGAATTACATCGTAAATTTCTCTAAGTAATACATCGGAGATTTCTCATGCGGCTTCACCAATGCCGAGAATTTAGTCCGACGGCAATAGGCTTTGACGGGCAGAGCTTTACAAACGGTTCGAAATCGTCTTCTATTGCCAGAGAACGTTCCGTTGATAGTTGAGAAGTTGCGGAGAAGATTCGGGAATCCAGAAATCCTTTCCACAAGGTTGGCAAACCGGATCCAAGAATTGGAAGAACCCAATGCGGAGAGCTTGGAGTATGTAATAGAGTTCGGAAGCACAGTAGTTTCGGGCAGCAGGGACTATGTCCAAGGGCTTGACGACCCCTCCCCAGGCCATCTGCGAGTTGTGGCGCCTGCCTTGGATGTGGTGTGGTTTGACAGTGGGCCCTGTTAAACCTCTATAAAAAGCCACATGTATCCGCAAGTAGGCTCCGCCAAAGCGACCGTGAGCCGCTCAAAGCGCACAAGCCCAAGTCATGATGTTAGGTGGGACGCTAAACAGCCCTGACACGACGCCCCTCCGATGGAACAGGAGGTTTGCGCAGGCCCAATAAGCCACCTTTCAAAACAACCATTGCGAACGACATAGAAGATAATACGACTCGATACAATCGGCAATGACCTAGGCGACGAATAAAGGATCACGATTGGAAGCTTGGAACATGGAACTGCAAGTCGCTAGGCTTCGCAGGTTGCGACAGGATAATCTACGATGAATTACATCCCCGCAACTTCGATGTCGTAGCGCTGCAGGAAATCTGCTGGACAGGACAGAAAGTGTGGAAAAGCGGGCATCGAGCTACCAACCTTCCACCAAAGCTGTGGCACCACCAACGAGCTGGGAACCGGCTTCATAGTGCTGGGTAAGATGCGCCAACGTGTGATTGGGTGGCAGCCAATCAACGCAAGGATGTGCAAGCTGAGGATAAAAGGCCGTTTCTTCAACTATTGCATCATCAACGTGCACTGCCCACACGAAGGGAGACCCGACGACGAGAAAGAAGCGTTCTATGTACAGCTGGAGCAGACATATGATGGATGCCCACTGCGGGACGTCAAAATCGTCATCGGTGACATGAACACTCAGGTAGGAAGGGAAGAAATGTATAGACCGGTCATCGTACCGGATAGTCTGCATGCCGTATCGAACGACAACGGCGAACGATGTATAAACTATGCACCCTCCCGCGGAATGGTAGTCCGAATAACTTTTTCCCCCACAAGAATATCCACAAGGCCACATGGAAATCACCTAATCAAGTAACGGAAAACCAAATCGACCACGTTCTAATCGACGGTAAATTCTTTTCCGACATCACGAACCTACGCACTTACCGCAGGGTGAATATTGAATCCGACCACTACCTCGTTGCAGTATGTCTACGCTAAAAACTCTCGACGGTGCCGGAGTCGTCCGCCGCGGCTAAACATTGGGCGGCTACAAGACGGTAGACTAGCCCAAGACTACGCGCAGCAGCTGGAAGTGGCACTCCAACTAGGCACGGTGGCCCCGGATCCGAGAAACGACTGGTATGACGGCGAATGTGAGCAATTAGTTGAGGAGAAGAATGCAGCATGGGCGAGATTGCTGCAACACCGCACGAGGGCGAACGAGGCACGATACAAACGGGCGCGGAACAGACAAAACTCGATTTTTCGGAGGAAAAAGCGCCAGCAGGAAGATCGAGACCGTGAAGAGACGTAGGAACTGTGCCGCGCTAATAACGCACGAAAGTTCTATGAGAAGTTGAACCGTTCACGTAAGGGCCACGTGCCACATCCCGATAAGTGTAAGGACATAAACGGGAACCTTCTTTCAAACGAGCGTGAGGTGATCCAAAGGTGGCGGCAGCACTACGAAGAGCACCTGAATGGCGATATGGCAGACAACGGTGGCGGTATGGTAATGAACCTAGGAGCACGCGCGATGGACATGCGACTTCCGGCTCCGAATCTCCAGGAAATCCAGGTAGAGTACGGCCGGCTGAAAAACAACAAAGCCCCTGGAGTTGACCAACTACCAGGAGAGCTGTTTAACCTTCTGTCTGTGCTCAAAAAAACTTTCGTTGTCTGTGCTCTGGGGTCAAATTGACTCCAAATTGAAATTGCTATAACTTTTTAAATGCTTGGCCAATTTTGGATTTTTGGGGCTGTTTCGAAAGATAATTTAATCATCTTTCAGGACGTTACCAAAGATTGACTGTAGGTGGGCGGGTACATCGCGAGGAGGGTTTTTAGTGAACAAGGGTATAAAACCAGTGATTTTTCATGAGTATTTTACATATATCCGAAAATCCTACTGCACCTTTTTTAAAAAGGTTATGCAGGAAGGCATGTGCTCTGGCATGAGGCGTTGATAAGTTTAGAGCTCGGCCGCCAGGTGGTGGTATATTTGAAATCATTATTTTGGACTACTTAAGATATTCCGATATATAGAATTCTCCACAGTGTAAATATTCTTATCGCACAAATTTAAAAATTGGAAGACGTACTCATTATATTGAGCACCGCTTTGTAGTGCTAGACATCCTGAACAATATTGCCGAATACAACTTGAGTGTAGGTATGAGGGATCTCAAGCTAAAGCAATATTTCATATATGCAAGAATATTGCAAGTACGCTAGCGCCGCCTATTTGTAAATTTCCTAATTATTTATTCTGTCACATGACAGTCCATTCCCACCAGACGAACTTTATTAAAGACGTCATCTTTACAAATTTCAAATTTGTGCGATAAGAATATTTACAATGAGGAAAATTCCATATATCGGAATTACTTGAGTAGTCTAAATTAATGAATTCAAATATACCGCCACCTAGCGACCAAGCTCTAAACTAATCAATGCCTCATATCAAAGCACACGCCTTCCTGCATCACCTTTTTGAAAAGGTGCAGTTCAAAATGGGTAGGATTTTCAGATATAAGTAAAATAAGCACGAAAATCACTGTTTTTGTACCTTTTTTACGAAAACCCCTCCCCGCGATGTACCCGCCCACCTACAGTCAATCTTTGGTAACGTCCTGAAAGATGATTAAATTATCTTTCGAAACAGCCCCAAAAATCCAAAATTGGCCAAGCATTTAAAAAGTTATAGCAATTTCAATTTGGGGTCAATTTGACCCCAGAGCACAGACAACGTATGTTTTTTGAAAAAAGTACACTGTATTGCATATTTTCAAGATTTTTGAAGTGAATTTGCACCTAGGAGACAGATCTCGGCGAGTTTTACCAAACTACCAAAAATTAGGAGAATCGGTTGAAAATTAAAAAAATGGCAGCCACTCAAAGTGGCCTGGGGTCATATTGACCCCAGAGCACAGACAAAAGGTTAAACACGGTGGTGAAGCACTGGCTAGAGCGCTGCACTGGGTGATTACCAAGGTTTGGGAGGATGAGGTTCTGCCGCAGGAGTGGATGGAAGGTGTCGTGTGTCCCATCTACAAAAAGGGCGATAAGCTGGATTGTAGCAACTACCGCGCAATCACATTGCTGAACGCCGCCTACAAGGTACTCTCCCAAATTTTATGCCGTCGACTAACACCAATTGCAAGAGAGTTCGTGGGGCAGTACCAGGCGGGATTTATGGGTGAACGCTCTACCACAGACCAGGTGTTCGCCATACGTCAGGTATATAAATGTAATATAAATGCCGCGAATACAACGTGCCCACACAGTGGCAGCTAATGCACGAAAACGGATTTCTTGATAAACTGATACGGTTGATCAAGGCGACGATGGATCGATGGAAATCGAGGTGGTCGAAGATTTCGTGTACTGGTGATCGCCGATAACGATACCAGCAGAGAAATTCGAAGACGCATAGTGGCTGGAAATCGTACGTACTTTGGACTCCGCAAGACGCTCCGATCGAATAAAGTTCGCCGCCGTACCAAACTGACTATCTACAAAACGCTTATTAGACCGGTAGTTCTCTACGGACACGAGACCTGGACGATGCTCGAGGAGGAGCAACGCGCACTGGGAGTTTTCGAAAGGAAGTGTTGTGTACCATCTATGGTGGGGTGCAGATGGCGGACGGTACGTGGAGGAGGCGAATGAACCACGAGTTGCATCAGCTGCTGGGAGAACCATCCATCGTTCACACCGCGAAAATCGGACGACTGCGATGGGCCGGGCACGTAGCCAGAATGTCGGACAGTAATCCGGTGAAAATGGTTCTCGACAACGATCCGACGGGAACAAGAAGGCGAGGTGCACAGCGGGCAAGGTGGATCGATCAGGTGGAGGACGACTTGCGGACCCTCCGCAGACTGCGTGGTTGGCGAAGTGCAGCCATGGACCGAGCTGAATGAAGGAGACTTTTAAGTGCAGCACAGGCCACTCCGGCCTTAGTCTGGTAATTAATAAATAAATTGACTCATCTTAGACGGTTGAATACGTTCCACTTGAAAGAGTTTAAAATATTTTTTTCAGAGGATGATGGAAGCCAACCAGAGGAAAGATAAGAATGCTATCCAACAGCTAAAGACCAATAAAGCAGCTGCTAAGGACGGTATCAAAGCTGAGCTCATCAAGATGGGACCGGAAAAGCTGGCCACTTGCCTGCACAAACTGTTAGTCAGAATCTGGGAAACTGAACAGCTACCAGAGGAGTGGAAGGAAGGGGTTATAAACCCCATCTACAAAAAAGGCGACACGCTGGGGTGTGAGAACTTTCGAGCAATCACCATCCTTGATGCCGCCTACAGTAATATCCCAGATATCCCAGATCATCTTCCGTCGTCTCGATAACGGACCAGATCTTTACTGTACGACAAATCCTTCAAAAATGTCGTGAATACCAGGTCCTAATGCACCATCTGTTCATTGTTTTCAAGGCGGCATACGACAGTATAGACCGCGTAGAGCTATGGGAAATTATGGACGAGAACAGTTTTCCTGGCAAGCTTATCAGACTGATCAAAGCAATGGTGGATGGTGGGCAAAATTATGTGAAGATTTCGGGAGATACTTTCGAGCTGGTCGATGAATTCGTCTACCTTGGATCCTTGCTAACGGCTGATAATTATGTTTGTCGTGAAATTCGAAGGTGCATCATCTGTAGAAGTCAGGCCTATTACGGGGTCCAGAAGAAACTGCGGTCAAAAAAGATTCACACCTGCACCAAATGTGTCATGTACAAAACGCTGAAAAGAAGTAATCTTCTACAAAAATGAAACTTGGACCATGCTCGAGGAGGACTTCCAAGCACTCGGAGTATTCGAGAGGCGGGTGCTTAGGACCATCTTTGGCGGTGTGCTAGAAGACGGTGTGTGGCGGCGAGGGATGAACCACCAGCTCACCCAGCTCTATTGCGAGCCCAGTATCCAGAAGGTAGCTAAAGTCGGAAAGATACGATGGGCAGGGCATGTTGCAAGAATGCCGGACAGCAACCCCGCAAAGATGGTGTGCGTTTTCGATCCAGCATGTACGAGACGGCGTGGAGCACAGTGAGCAAGGTGGACAGACCAGGTACAAAACGACTTGGAGAGCGTGAGGCGCATTCGAGGATGGAGAGATGCGGCCTCGAACCGTGTATTGTGGTGTCAAATTGTTGACTCAGTGTTATCTGTTAAGATGTTATCTAAACGGCGAGATTTTATTATCCAACATGCTAACTATTGAAACAAAATTGAAACAATATCCCAAAATTGATTATCGAGAGCTGATACATTTATTTAATCCTGTAGAAAACAGTCAAATCCTTTCAACAGAAATATTTAAACCTATTCGCTAATTTTTGAAAACAGTTCCTCAACATCGATTATTGATGTGAATAATATATTTGGAATGTTTCAAATGAAGATAATTGATGGGGGCTCAAATTGAAATTTCAGAAAGACATATCTTTCGTAAGATATTTTCTCTTCCCAGAAGTACATATCTGTGTAAACAACTCTCATCCATTATTATTATTATTTATTAAGGTGACTCGGGAAGGCACTACACACCGTGTTATTTTTCCTATCTTTTGTCTCTTTCTAGCATTCTCACCTCGTAACTTTGGAGCGTCGTATTTCGGTTTTTACTTGTTTGATGTAACTGTAAATGTATCAGCATGTAAATTGCGACTAAGCACGCACCAATGATACTTTTTCAAAATCATATTCGTTGTAGAAAAAAAATTAGGCATTCAATGATGAAAATGATGACGATTTGATAATTGTTCGTGCTTCCCGTGTCACCTTAAGACTAAGGCCGAAGTGGCCTGTGCGGTATACAAGAGTCTTCTCCATTCCTCTCTCATCCATAATGAAAGCAGAAAAAAGTATCAAGTAGTAGACGGTTGAAGCTTTGGTTGTTTTCCTCGGACCCGGGGATGTTCATTTAGCGTAGATCTGGGGCCTTGCTCCTCGCACGCTCACGACGTGATCAATAGCCTGGTAATCCTCGCCGCAAACACAGAGATTGCTTTCCGAGAGCCTCACTCTGAAAAGATGTGCATTTGGAGTATAGTGATTGGACATTAGATTGTAAATATGATCTTCCATAGCACCCACCTTATCCAAAGAGCCCGCTTTCTCAAACCCGGGATCGAGCAATGAGAAGGGACCCAGGCCAATTGATTTTAATCGCAGCTGATGATGTTTGTTTTGAACACGTATGAAAGTAAGGGGCGCCTAATAACGGTTTCGCCAAGGGCACGGGAGTCCACGCTACGGCTCTGCCTGTTACGTAAAAAGAAAGAAAAACACAAAAACAAACCATTCTGAAAAAAAAAGTATTTTGCTTTGGTTATTTTGAAAATATATAAAAAATATGTACCGAATAT